>NC_092185.1:25208628-25446128 GCF_043641665.1 Enoplosus armatus
CTGCTAAACAACGGCCGGTTCTGCCCGCCTCCAAGACGCCGTGGGCCAGTCACAGTAAAAGCAGGTGAACATTTGGCTCATTTGATTGGCTGCTGTGAGCGTCGTCTCTAGCAGCACCAGGAAGTTTACGTTTCGCTGTCACCAGGCGTCAGATGCACTATGGAAAGCTTAGCTGTCGTTCTTTGAAGAGGTTAGCGGCCACACGGACACATTTAGAGTTTGAAGTTGCCTAGCTTTGACAGCATCGTGCATGTCACACATTCAACAGTTACACCCGGAGTGCTTCACATACAGCCGTTTGCGTCGGGGGGGGGGGGGGGGGGGGGGTGTAGCTAAATGGTGCCAGCGCTGTGCTAGCTATACCGTTAGCTAATCATTCAAGAGTCCAACACGAAAAAGTTATGTTATTTAACCATGAGGACATGTGTAGGCTAGCTTCATTTTATTATTAGCAACATCCAGGTCGCATAGAATATGACGACAGACCTTTAACAAAACAGGGAGCTAGCAAAACACGATTTATTACATTCAATTTAACATTGCATTTTGTTCTGCAGTTAAGTTACCTCCGTCATTTTTTGTACTGCAATGGAAGTTGGACGATAACGTTACAGTTTTGGGTACGGGGTCAGCCCCAGAATCATCATTACTGTAATATCACACTGTGCGCTTCATCTTAACTGGTCCCTGAACTGTTAGTGAAGCAGATGCTGAAGCTGCTCCCTAGATCAGTGGTTCCCAATCTGCTGTTCGGGACCCTCCTGGGGGTCACAAGATACATCTGAGGGGGTCACGAGAATTAAGAAAAGATATATATACCACCTGAAATCAATATAGCACAATGTGTATTTAATTGTAGCCTGCTGTATTATGTCAACATAATAACTCTGGTGTGTGTGGTGTGTGTGTGTGTGTGTGTGTGTGTCCTGCCATACTCTGTGCGTCTCACTGCAGAGGAACATGGGTAACACGGAGAGCGTGGCGGTGCAGAAGCGGCTGGCCCGCTTCCGCCCCGAGGAGCGGCCCGTGGTTGAGGGGGTCTTCGACAGGCTCCAGGGCGGTGCTGGGGCCCCCTCAGGAGCCCCCGGGAGGGAAACGCCAGCGGGGAAGACTCTCACGCTTGAAACGCTGCAGGTGTGACTGTTAAACCAGTAAATAGACTGTGTGCAAATGGCATTACTATCCAATGTATTGTTCAATTCGATTTATTTTTTATTTATATAGCGACAAATCACAACAACAAAGTCATCTCATGACGCTTTACAAATAGAGCAGGTCTAGACCGACTCTTTATGATGATATTACAGAGACCCAACAGTTCCCACCATGAGCAAGCACTTTGGCGACAGTGGCGAGGAAAAAGTTCCTACTGCATCAGCACATCTGTCAGGAAAAGGCAGTTTCTGCCATTGTGTTGTCTATGTATAATCAGCCCCTCCTTATGTCTCTCCCAGTCTTCAATGGGCAGCCTGGCCCCAGACTCCATGGTGAGGAGGGTCTACCAGTGCATGTGTAGTATCGACCCTGGACTGGCAGCGCCCGCAGCCTCTGGGAAGACCAGAACCCCTGCCGTCTCCGGGGTGGGTCGAGAGCAATTGGTCATCTTCCTTGCCGACACCCTGCGAGGCACTGCGGAAGAACGGGCCCCTCTCATCATGGCCATGTCCCAGAATAAAGCAGGAGGCGCATCAGCGGTGGTCACATGTGAGCAGGTAGCAGAGGTGAGTAGAGGGTAAAATGAGGGTAATTTCTGTAGTATTGCTCTTCTTATCTACTTTTTCTTTTGACGCGGCCCTACCTTTTCACCCTGCTGCCCCCCTCTTTCCACACTGACACCCTACTCTGGCCCTTTTCCCTTTCTCAATAGTTCCTTCAGGACCTGATTTCTGCTGTAGTTCAGATTCTGGTCCACAGAGGGCGTCTGCACGGTTGGAAACCAGAGAGAATGGGTGACTGCTCCCTGGGTGTAAAACTCCTGGCAGAGCATATGTGTTCTGAGCTCAAACCCTCAGGTAAACGGGTGCTTTGAAGGTTTTTGAACGCATTAACAGCGTGGAAATGTGACTGTTAATGACCCCCCCCCCCCAACCACCACCTCCTCTTCTTCCCTCCTCTTCCCCCCTCCTCACCCTGTTTCACTCCTCAGATCAGGGAGGTTGTGACGTTTCCTGTTTGGAGGACTGGATCTTCAGGGTCTCTCAGGTATCATTGTACCTGGAGATGCTGGTAGCTGAGGGCCTAAATGTGTCCCTGAGTGGCCGCCCGGCCCCCACCCTGCTGCCCCCCTGCAGGGAGACGCCCTGGAAAGAGCTCAGGTGTCTGCTGGACCTTCCCACCCTCATGTGTCTGGCACCACAGGTCAGAATAAAAATATATACAGCATCATGTTGGTAGATTTGGACCAAAATGTGTTTACTCTTTCTTTGGTTTTGAACAAATGTGATTTTTAAAAGTTAATTTGCTATGCATCGGCAGCATGGTCCCCATGTTTCATTATACATTATTTGGGGATACAATGAACTACTGTGCAAAATATATATATATTTATACCACTAAAACCAGATGGCGTAAGCCACTTTGTGAACCTGTCCGTCAGAATTCTCTCAAGCACCTCGGACCAGACCCAGTTATCTCTACTACGACTTTGACCTGCTAACAGGAACTAACGGCACGGAGAGCACTGAGTCAGGTAGAAACCCAATAAATCAGGTGGCAAGAGGAGGAACAGGTTTTTCCATCATGCCGTAAATGTTCAGCGGTAATGTGATCAGTTCCACCTACCTTACCGTCATCTGGTTTTATTATGGCTCCAAACAATTCGTCAGACGTCGTTTATGATGCCCTCAGTGACATCATAAACGGCCAACCTTTTGCTCCAACTTTATTATTATCAGATGGTAAAAGAGTTTTTGCCGTTACAGTTTTGACCCAAAATTCACTTTAACCATTACTTTGCGACTTCCTGGCAAACAAATCAGCCCTCAAGGCTTTCTCATTTCCTTTACTGTAGCTAGATGTGGCATTGACATTTAACTCCATGCTAACATTTCCAGCATTTTGCTATTACATTCATAAAAGGAGCCACTTGCCACTACACTCTATGTGCTGTATTTCGCGATGCCACAGGCAACGCATAGATTTCTTGGTTGTGGCTTCACCAGGACGTTCTGTGCTATATAGAAGAAGCTGAGTTGCTGAGTCATTTTCACTGAGACCAGTTAAACCTACCGCTGTTACCTTCAGTAGTCAGAACGTTTAGATTCACTGGATTGCCATCCTGTAATAGATCGTCATGTTGAACAAGGCGGCGCACAGTGACCAAGCCATGATATTGTGTCTCGGGTTTCACTTTAGATGAGCAGGTGCACGTATGTAGGCTTCGATTTGTTTGTGTTTTTGTCACATTTGGTTTTGTTCCATTTGTTAGCATTTATGTGAGGCTATGTGTACGTACCTATTTAAAACCAAATGTTTACCTGTAGGCTGTCTGTAAAGTTAAGATGACTTAAACGGCACCTTTCTAGATCAGACATCGCTTCACAATAAAAGACAGAATCCAATATATTGTGCTGCAAGATGTCGGTTAGTATGCACTTAATTTTAAACAGAGCTTTGCCTAAAGTCAACCTGAGTAGACTGTAGGAGCCTTGCAGTGCCGAGCTTCGACTGTATTCGTTGCGTCACTATTCATATTTACACTCTCCATTCGTCTCTCCAGTTGCCAGACGGCTACAGCGCCCCCTGGAGACTGGTGTTCTCCACGCGGCTGCACGGGGAGAGCTTCACCAGGATGGTGGCCGGCCTGGCGAAGCGTGGGCCCACCCTGCTGCTTATAAAAGACGCAAAGGGACACGTTTTCGGGGGCTTCGCCTCCCACGCCTGGGAGGTCAAACCTCAGTTTCAGGGTGAGAGAAGGGAGAATCCCGCGGCTCTTTCACGTTGACTGACTTATAGACTACAGATAGATTACACTCGAATGCGTTTTAAGGATCGATGCTAATACAGTGCGGCATGTAGTGTGTTTTCCACCATGTTGACAGGACGTCATGTAACTGTGTTAGCCATAAAATTGCAGTGTCATTGCAGCAATGTGTTTTTCCCTATAGACCTTTTTCACAGCAGACATTCTCATTGTGTGACATCACTAAAACTGATCTTCATACAGACAGCATCATAGGAGATTAAAATTGTATCTTAGGTCAGTGGTCCCTAGACATTTTTAAACTATGGCACAATCCTTTTCATGGCAGCCCACTTTTGCTCCGGCGCACCTTCATGTTATGGGCTGAGGTCAGTGTGCCTTTGAGCTGTATTTAGAGTTTTCCCATTGCCTGCTATGGCCACAATTTTAGACAACTGTAAAACCAGGAAAATGCGAGTTCTTAATACTCTAATTCCAACATGTGTGTGATTATGTATTATGAGTTTATTGCGATTGTAAAATGTACAGGTGCGGTACTCACTTTGGGAGCCACTGCCTGAGGTATCAAGATTTACATCTGAATTCAAATTGAATAGCAGGTTAACCGTTTTATGAAGCTGTTGATCCTGAATAAAGAACAGAGGCGATTTGTACAGAAACCGCCATAGAGCTCAGCCACACGGGAGCGAAGTGTGCCTCTGATAGGTAACGGCGAGTTTAGGCTTCTAAACGCCGTAACGCCTGTGACAGAAGCACGTTGGCGTTGACCCCATATCAAGACTGATCTTAAAGCAGTGATAAAAGGGCACATTGAGGAAGTAGTGCTCCTTGTTTGAATACTGTGGGCTGTCACTTGACTTTTCACTCAGATCTTCATAATTTGTATATTTATGTGTGTGCAGGTGACTCCAGATGCTTCCTGTTCACTGTGTTCCCCAGGCTGAGAGTTTATACAGCAACAGGATACAACCAACACTTCATGTACCTCAACCAGAATCAGCAGACCATGCCCAACGGACTGGTGAGACCACACTAGCTTTTAACGGAGGAGAACTTTGATCCTGTTGCTCACGGCCTGTGATTATCACACGGAGCTTGAAATAGAATCCCCTTAATTTAGCCAGTGCACTGGGTGTAAATATTGTTCTTCAGATAATGCCAGATTGGGTTGCATCATTATACAATTATTACAATTATATGATAGTGTTTATAGCACTGTACCCGCACATTTAGAGACTAGCAGGTGATTTTCTCCGGAGTTGGTGATGACCAAAAACAGCTAAAAGGAGAGCATAATAACTTTATAAGATGACAACATGTCAGTTTTGTGTTTTCAGCTTTATTCCGTGGCCCCCCCAAGTGGCCCAAAAAAGCAATGAATGCAGCTTTAAAAAAGGGGTTGGTCTCTTCTAATGTGGTATTACCGCGGAGCGCTGCAGGGGTGACCCGGAAGTTAGCATCGCCCTGGTTCCCTCGACGAAAAGCCAATGGGAGTTGGGATTATTGCGGAAAATGAGCTCTGTGGCAAAACAAAAGTTTATGATAACTTTTATGATTTTTGAAGCGGAAATGGAATCGCCAGAAGTAAAAAGATAATGTTAGAGTATAAACACAACAAGGCGACTCGTGAGTTGAGTGAGACTTTCCGTGTTCGGCATGAAGACGTTTAATGTCCACGACAACATCAAAGTGTCATTTAGCCGCTTGTTAGCATCCGCCTTTTTTAAGACACGTAAAAGCTTCAAAATTCACAAGTGGGGGGGGTATCTACTGACGCATTTTATGTCGCAGAGCAAAACGTTGAAATCTCTTAAGCTTGCGTTAACCACAGACCTTATTTCAGGCATCTAACCAAAAACCCATTCAAAGAACCCGCTGACTTTGAGACAAGGGAACCGGGAGTGGAAAAATACTGTCTCATTTCCGGGTTTTAGGACTCCTGCAGCGCCCTATTGGTATTGTTTTTATCGTCATCCTAACCTTCAGTTTTAGCATTCTGGCTCTGTTCAAAAATCATTGGTAGTTGAATTCCAGAAATATTGTTCCGACTTTAGGATAAAACAAAAAAAAAACGGGTAAGATTTCTCTTATTGCATGCTGGTCGTCATTCTTTCCCGTTTCTCTTGGTGTGTATGTTTTCTGGTCTTCATTAGGGTATGGGCGGTCAGCATGGCTACTTCGGCTTGTGGTTGGACAGCGATTTTGGCCGCGGTCACAGCCGGGCGCGGCCCAAGTGCACCACCTATGGCAGCCCTCAGCTCTCTGGAGAGGAGGACTTCACCGTGGACTCAATGGAAGTGTGGGCGGTCGGAAAACCCTCAGAACCAGAGGTCGGGGTACTCTTTGCGCCTTTGTTCGATAGCAGATACGTGTCCCATTCTTTATTTACCCTACAAATGTCGGGGAAGACCCGTGCTGTTTTCCAAGGGGGTCTCGCTTAACAAGAAGTGCAACCACATCTTCAACTGTCCTACACTGCAGACTCACAGCAGTGTTGGAGTTTGTCCACAAAGGTTGCAGTACAATGCAGGGGCTAATGCTGCTGCAGTATGTGTGTGGGGAGGGGGGGCGGGGGGGCACATGGAGAAAACAACAGGGCCATCTGCTGGGTAGTCAGGAACTCACAGGAGCTAGAGGAAAGATAGTTTACAGTCAGGAGGAATACATACATACCTCACAAGTTTTATTTTGAAGGTCTAAATCTGTTTTTTTTTTTTTTTTGTTGCATTCAAGTGCTCCTTGAAAACTCCTCCTTAAGAGTTGTGGCCTTGCGAATACAATGTGTCTCACACTGAAATCCATATTCAATAGAATTATAACAAAACTCACCTTTTTTGAATTCCGGCTGAGCAGACCAGGCATATCAGGCACGTAATTAACCGTACCAACCTGTACCGCAAACAGAGAACCTCATTTACATTATGCAGCTGTTTCCTTTAGAATATGGCTAATTAAACTCGTGGTATTTCTGCGTGTGGTTTGGTGTTTCAGAGCGAGGAGGGGGAGGGCAAGAAGAGTATCCTGGACGTGGATCCAGAAGTCCAGGCCATGATGGAGATGGCAGGGAAGACCCTGCACAGTCAGGGCCTCAGGGAGCCGGAGGAAGACCAGTCGCAGTGAGCGGGCAACAAGGAGACAGACCAAAAAACAATTACTGAGGCTCCCGGGCCCTCCTGGTACAGACACAAGTTGGGATTTCGTCATCTGACGTAGCTGGATTAATATTTACACCTGACTTTAAGACATGTCTCTTTTTTTTTTTTTTTTAATGACAAGTCATCCTCTCATGTTCACACAGATCAGAAGTTAAAGAGGTCGTAGGCTATGGAAGCCTGAGTAGGTCTAAAGGCATGAAGTGGTCTGTAAAGCCTGATCTGACACACAACTGAAAGCCTGCTGAAAGGGGCCAGTGTGTCATGGGTGTGTTCACACTTATTTCCACCAAGCTTCTGTGGTGTTTGATAGGAGAGCACTCTTTTGAATTCATATTTTGAGAAACATCACAGAAAACATCTGTTGGGGAAGAGGCAGCGGAGCGAGTCCCTTCACCAGCCACCTAGCCTCAGTCGACCAGAATGCAATGCGTCCACATTATCTCTATCGAAACCGCTAACTGAAGTATTAGGTTGAGGAAAAAGGGGGCAACAACAATAAGTCATACCACGAATCTGTGTGTTATAAGTGTTTTAACCATGTGAGAAGCTTTGGAGTTAGTCAGGGAATGTGTGGAATACAAGAGGATATACTGACTTTCTGTTTCAAAACCAGGGATTCATCCCTTTTCATGCGCTTCGTGCACGCAAGAGACAGAAAGGACGTCTGTGTTTCTTATTCAACTTAACTGATTTCCTTGATCAAGGTCAGTTAAGATGATAGCTTGGACTAATTAGCCCTAATCAACATCATCATCATCAACATCATCATCATCATCTTGGCTTTTTTTTTTTTTTAAATTATAGAGCGATACCGAATGTTTTAATGTGGCGCAGAGGTCGGTGTCTCACCTTTGACCAGCTTGGACTTCAGTGGAAAACGCTGTGGAACATCAGGAGAAGCGGCAGCGTCAGGTGGCGATGTCCTCAAACCCCCAGCAGAAGAGGAGTGTTTTGAGCGAGCGAAAGTGACAAGAGACATGCTTATTGTTTATTTCGGTTGTCATAGGATGTAGTGTTTGAAGTTGATATTCTGTGTGTGTGTGTGTGTGTGTGTGTGGTGAATACATTATTGCAGGGTCTACTGCCTGTATTAAAGTAAGAGGGCTCCTGGAGGGTGTGCGCCTACTTTCACTTGTGTTTCTCAGGAGAGTGAACTGTCTTCTAGTTCGATTCCTCTCCGGCTTTTGCTAGACGTGCTGTGAACTGTAAACCACAAACATGGACGACAAGATCTCCGCTTTTGACGTACTCTAATTGTACTAATACAAACACCTGCTCAGAGGCTGAATGGCAACTCTGTATTCACCCCCGCCCCCCCCCCCCCCCCCCCCCTCAGTCCTCCTCCCCTTCTGTTCTGCCATCATGCAAATGCCTTAGGCAAGTTACACATGCAAATGTGTTATATAATCTTATAGCACTTTTACACATCGACATGGAGGAGGACGTGGTTCTATAAAGGAGGCTTATGCTGGCCTTTCTGTTTGTGTATGGAAATGATTTTATTGTGTTAGTCCCAGAAATGTGACGAGACCTGAGGCCTCAGGATCGCCCCATCATGTGCACGACACCATGACGTTAATGTCCCTTAATGTATCAATAAATCTATCAAGCTCCACTTAGAGAGAGCGCCTTTCATACGGGTTCAAAGCGTCTTTTATCGGCCTGTGTCACACCTATGTTTATAGCTGTCATTGTCAAGATGGCAGAAATATAAGCAGTGAAACAATGCACACGTGTTATTGCATTATATATATATATATATTCATACTCAACTATCCTCTTCTTTGTCTCTGTTCTGCTTTTCTGCTTTTACTTCCCTCACCCCGGTCACTTGCCGGCCATTTAATGCACATATTTCCCTCAGAGTCCTAGTGATGGGGTTGTACCCCCCCCCCCCCCCCACCCCAGCATTTGCTCAACCCTTACTTAAACTCACTTTGTCTTTGACTTTAAATCTATGGTATCTGCTGGTCTGAGGGCCTCAGTCTTGTGGAAAGTTTTTTTTTTTTTTTTTTTTCCCCTAAACCTGCCTTTTCACCCGCAACGGCTTCATCGTCACATTCACAAGACAAAAGCAGAGATGAGAGGAAATACACTGCTCTTCTCTGCCTTCCCCCCACCCTCATCTTTTAAAAAAAAAAAGAAAAAAAAAAGAGCACACTGGCCCAAGTGCGGCTATTTGTACTTTCCTTAAATATCTAATATTTCCATGAACGACTCATTCCCATGTTCCCATGCACCTCCACGTGTTTGTGAAAGTGCAAACATTTTATGGGGTTGTTTTTCTTCCCTCCTCCCTTGTTCGAAGTGAACCTGGAGCGAAAGGTTCTCTCGAGAAGAGCCGCCTGTCCCGAAAAAAACGACACAAAATAGCGCAGGCTGAGGTCCTCCGGCCCCGGCAGGTGTCACGGCGGCGGCTCGTCCCTCCGTCCGTCAGTCCGCCGGCACTTGCGCGGATGTACTTTGCATAGATAGCGCCGTCCTTCGCTTCCGGCCTCTTTAGGCCGCGCTTGTCGCAATGTAATGCAAGTTAACTTTTACTTCCTTGTACACGCGCAGATAGAGGAACTGACCGTTTTGCGTCTGGTCCCCCCCCCTCTCTTTTTTTTTTTTTTTTTTTTTTTTTGTGGCCAACACTCTACATCCTCTACAGCTTCACTTCAGAACTGTTCCAAGTCATGATCCGGTAGAAACCGAGCGGCAGCACTTGGGACGGCGGAGTAGACTCGATCACCACGCTGAAGGTAAGGCCTTCTGTTTGTTGTTGTTGTTGTTGTTGTTGCTTTTCTTTGTTGTGTTTTATTTATAGGTACGTGTTGAAGTGCCTGTGACAAGAGTTAAGTTAGGAGAGCGAGGAGGAGGAGGGGGGTGGTGGGGGGGGGGGGGGGGAAATCCGCTTTGTAATGGCAGCAGATCTGCTGGGCTGCGGATGGTGTGTGTGTGTGTGTGTGTGTGTGTGTGTGTGTGTCTGTCCAGCTCACAGCGTGGAGTCTTATCCTGTATGCAGTAGACAGTAAACTTATGACCTATCCTCATATGTTATAACCGAATGAGGAATAGAATAGGGTTCCTGGGTGGGTGGGTGGGGGGGTGGGGGGGGGTAAACCATTTGAAAGCTGAGTGAAATAAGGAATATATATATATATATATATATATATATAGCACAAGCAAGCGCGGTATGGTGACACGCAAGGATGTGGCCCAGTTTTTGTTTTTTTTTGCATCCTTGTGTGTCACCATGTGCAAAAAGAATTCGAGATGAGACCTTTTACAATTATTTATAAGTTTTATGTTTCTTATGCTTTGAACAAAGCAAAAAAAAAAAGGGAGGGGGGGGGGGGGGGGGGCTTGGTATGGAAGCCAGAGTGGCTTTAGAATAGAACGTACGCCGTTGATTCTTAGTTATAAGGGGGTAACCTAACTGTCTACCTTTAGTAACATTAAGGGCAATGGGCAACAAAGCTGGAGTTGTTTTTTTTTGGGGGGGGGGGGGGGGGGGGTGAGATGGAGTAATGAGTTGTATACTTTATAATGTGAGAAAAAAAATGTTGTTTCACTTTGCACAAATGGAGGTCCAGGGTAAACAGCCATAGCCTGTATGTCACTGTATATGTTGTAAAGCGGGCCGACTGGGGTGCAAATCGTACTTGTAGAGGACTTGAGAAGCCTGTGGTGGTGCAGGGAGCGCTGCTCGTTGTTGTTGTTGTTGTTGTTGTGGAGCAAAGTTGCGATGAGGTTCTCTGCAGTAGATACAGCTGAACTGAAAAGCGGCAGCGTCCGTCTCACGGCCGAGGCCTGCTGCAGAAGGTGACTGACTTGATGCCCCCCCCCCCCCCCCCCCCCCCTTTTTAATCCCCAATGTCAAAATGAAAATGTAGAGGATGCATTGAGCTGTGGGCCGTGAACTTTCAAACTCGGCGAGCCTCCTCGAACCTGTCTTCCGTCGATTTCAGCTCGCATTTAGCAAAAAAACTGAGCAGACCTAATGCCAAAAACCACAGGCTGATAGCCTGGACCAAGGATCTCGCAGTAGAAGGGGTATCCAGTACTTAGAAATACAAAATAAAGTTCTCTTTAAATTCCTCCCAAACGCCAGATTGTTGTTCAGTAGGTCACACTAACCAGTTATTCCCTAACCTTACGTCCTGCTCTCCTGTGCTTGTTGGTACGTACTGTGCTGGTGCACCGTCAGTAAAGGTTCCACAGCCAGATCTGGCACTAAAACTCGGAGCACCATCTCTGGTAAAGAGAGTCGACAGTACTATTTTGGTACTGCTAACGAAAACAAGGAACTCTCGAGTGTCTAAATAGTTCGCTGAAAATGAACAGAATCATTTCACAATGTTCCCGCCTCCAAGAGCCCGGTCCTCAAGTGTGACAATGTTTTCTCAGTGACACACTTTAAGGACCCTTTCGGCTGAATTCGACACCGGCGGGTGGAGTCAAATGATTTACGTCACAGCCAGATTTGCGTCGTTTGAAGTCAGTCGCTGAAATGAGCGTGTCTGGCGAGGTGAGGCCCGGAGGAGAACGACCTCTGCTCTAACCGGCAGGTGAACTCGGCACGAGAGGCTCTGTTAGGCTCTGGTGTGCGTGTTGAACTGGTTACAGCTGTTTGGATTGTTAAATATTGATAACACGTATGAGTATTTGAAACCCAGGGATGGAGAGAGTACTAGAATATTATACTCAAGTGTGTGTGTGTGTGTGTACGGACTGCCTAGCTGGCACACAACAATATGTTTGCGAGGCCATGCAGCGGTTGTTGGCGCGAGAGTTACAGCAATAAGGAAGCTTGTTGAAGTCCTCCTCAACTTCTCAAAGGGTGATATAACCTGTCAACTCCGACCTCTCTGTCCCGCTGCGAAAGAGGCTCTGCAGTCACAGTGTGTCAGGGATTATTTGTATTGTATTTTTTGACCATTTCTTTGCCAGGCCTGATATGGTACAAGCCCGCCCCCCCCACCACCACCACCACCACCACCACCAGCAGAAAGGCCTCACATAGTCCCTAGCGAATGCAGAAGTCACGGCTGGAGGATCCAGCATGCGCATTTTAACGTTAGCGTGTTGTTAGCCAGACCCAGCATGCACCTGTTGGATTGCGCAGCATCGTGGATATGCTTAGTTTGATTGCATTGCTGTGCAATTTTTGTACTGTTCACTAACTACAAGCTCGTGCGACCACACGCCCCCCCCCCCCCCCCTACACTTGGCCAGTGAACATAACCCTTCTTCTCCGCTGCAGCTGCTGATCAGGCGACTCTTCTTCTGCTCCGTTCTCACACAGCTTGTCAGGACGTTTTCACGTGACTTTTGTTTTTTGCCTTTGTTGAGGTTGCACTTTGAAAATACTTGTGATTAAAAAAAATTTAAAAAGTAAAGTAAAAACGACTTTATTACAGTAACAAGAGTAAATCTAATGTGTCACTTCCACCTCTGCTTAAACCGGCCTTACTGTCTCGAAGACATTGTGGTGGGGTTTATTTTTGACATTGTTTGTCAGTGAACTGTGGTGTAAACTAACTTTTGGTTTGGTCATTGCTGGACTCCACTGCCACTTGAACCACCGTATCACCCATTCTTCTGGCTTTTTCCACACAAGGTTGAATTCGATAGTTTCTCTGCCCCCCCCCCCCCGTCACATTTGTTATTCTATCTTGTGCAATGAATGCAGTGTTGACCTGGTGCAATTTAAAAGAAAAAAAAAAAAGCGAATTCAATGAAACTGAAATGAAATGTGATCTCACCTAGCTCAACCAGAAAGTTTCTAGGCGCGAGCATTCGTCTGTATACAAATTCCTCCTCATTTCACACGAACACTGTTTTTTCCTGAAAGCGGGTGCGCTTGTGCGTGCGTCGACGCGAGCGCGAGCGGGTTGGCTGTATGTAATATCGCTGCTGTGTCAGTATCAGGAAATGTGTCAGTCTAAATAAGTCTGCAGTGATCCCAACAGGGACAGTCCCTTCACTGGGGGTAAAGGTTTCAGCGGGGGAGAACAGGGGAGTAGTTGTGTGATAATGACAGTTAATCATTCATTTAGCTTCAAGTATACACATTCAATCACATCTGAGATATAAAGAAACTACTTTTTGGCATGAGCTGATGGGTTACACATTATTTCTCTCCCGGTGTAGAAATATACTCGAAAAGTCAACAGGGCGCCTTTATTATTGACATTTCAGAACACAGTACAGGTTCCAGTGTAATTCAACAGAACTCCCTCTGTGGTACTGTTTTGTTTTGATATCTCTCTGGCCATTTGCAAGTTAAATATTAAATATGCAAGTGAACCAGGTTGAAACCCCGTTCAGCACCGCTCTCAACTCCACAAATGTCGCATCGGCACACACTATTTCTAATTACAATATCTCTGCGCTACGTGTTCCTAGCTGGCGCACAGTCGCTGATAAGACGGTGGAACCTGGGAACTCACTTTGATTCAGTTGTTCTGTGCACTTTAAAGACAACCTCCATTTTCTTTTTTTCCCCCTCCTCAAATCAAAACCACCCCGTCGTACGTTTCCCCTCAAAAATCAGGAAGCAATATACCAACGCAGTATGTACAAAATAAATGATTGACGTAGAGAATAAGTGACTGCGTTTAAACAAAGGCAGGAGAATGGAAGTAATAAAATGAAGTGAGGCAGAGAGAGAGAGAGAGAGAGCATGGTCAGAATGAGATATGCATCTGAGCACCAACATTTGCATGCGATATTAATACCGCTGTCGTACGTGAGGAAAAAGTGGGTGACGATCCCAGAGATCCCAGAGCTGAGCAGAGCAACAGAGCAGGTGGCCCAGGATTCATACGTCCCTGGTAGGCACTGGTGAATGATGTCACGGGGGTTGTCTCTGATTGGGCGTTGCAAACTGAAGGTGTGGGGGTGTAAAAGAAATTAAAGTTGTGTTATGGAAAAATGTAGAATCAAGTGTTTTTGGAGCTTGACCCGTGCTAGAAACTGGTTTTTCCCCGGGAGTTTCTTGATCCAAACAAGGTCCTGATCCAAAACTATGAAGTTGATCAGCTTAAATGATTGATATGATATGAATAAAAGTCTAAGGGAGAGAATGCAGCCCCAGAAATGGACATGAAGCCACCGGGTACTCTGTATGAATTGTTGGGACTACAAATAACTTGGTTTGTGGTTGTACAGTAATGCTGCAGAGTGATGCTTTTCTACTTCATAAACACTGTTTGACAGACTAAAGTCAAGACACTGGTTTTGCCGAGAGCGCGCGGACCTGTCAGCGGTTTCAAGTTATTCGTGGAATTGATGTTGTTTAGCGACAGCTGCTAGAACCTGCCAGCGCCGTTCGTCAGTCAACCGGTGCCAGCTAAAAACGTGAAGCTAAGGCTACTACAGTGCCTAAATATTTTGCTAATGAGAGAGGAGAGGTAGCAGGTTTGTGTCCGTCGGAGCTGTGCGGATCCATGCATTTGCACGCAAGCGCGAAATAGAGCAGCATGCTGCAACACCAGCAGCCGAGGTGGACAAAACACAATATAGTTCAACTGAACTGAATGGCTTCATTTTAGCCAGTGCTGATCCATTCAAACATGCCATGATCGACCACAGTACCGACCCTTAGGATCGGCCTGGGACACCCCAGCTGGAGACTGAAAAGGTTTGACCGTTCGTTTGAGAGTCCCAACACCAGAACAATGCTAAATGGCTGGAGTGGCCCTTCAAGGCCTCCTATCGACCATGCGGCGCAGAGAGGTGAGAAATGTAAAGGGCTGTGCATGCTCGATGGAGCTATGGGTGCTTTAAGGCAGGAAAAAGAGACTATCCTAGATGGACCACCAAAACTAAAACGGGGCTTAAAAGAATCCAGCACATGCGACTAATGATTATTTTCATCACTGATTAACTTGCTGATATTTTTCTCAATGAATCAATTCATTGTTTGTTCTATAAAATGTCGGCGACATCTTCACATGTCTTGTTTTATCCGACCAAACAGGCTTCCACATTTGCTTCCAAATGTGGAAGCAAATCATGTCCATAAAGATTTGAATCTCGTGAGCAACTAAATTCTGGGTAATTTAATCACTACTGAATACTTCACGTTGCTACTCTCTTTGGACACTGCTATTTCTAATGTCCCTACGGTTACGGTTGTGCACATCTCAACTGCACAAACAATTTTAACAAAAGAGTTTCCTCAAATTTGCACGCAGCAAACCTGTATGGGAGCACGTCTCCTTTAGTTACCATTCGCTTTGTCTTCAGCTGCCTTTCACGTCCATCAACTCTAGAAATGGTCTCGAGCTATAAAAGAGAGGTGTAAAGCCTTCTACCCACTCGTCAAAACATTCGTGGGTGAGGTCAGCTTCCTATTGCTGTCTGAAGGGGGACTCCAGACACAGTGAAGACTAGGTTAATAGGTCATCACACAGCTCAGTTTGTGCCTGCACGCAAATTCTATGAAAACTACGAAAGGAGTGGGATTGTTGTGTTTCTGAGTCAGCTGTTAGTTTTCCATTGTCTCTCCCTCCTCTTCCAAAACCAGCACGCGTTATTAATCGAATAATCTTGTTAATCTGTTAATTCAGCCTCTCACAGACCACTGGTGTCTTCAAACGTGGAATTTTGAAGACGCCATCTTCTGGGAAATTATAATCTGAAAACTAATCAATTGTAAAATGGCCGGGCCTTCACCAGGGAAATGTGGATGTATGTGCCGAGCCCAAAATGGCAGCGATACCAAAACAGGAGCCTACGAATCCTTAGTGACCATTATTGAAATTGTTATGAAACAAGAAGTTTTTGTACCTGTATTCCAAATGTCGTACCAGAAATTAGAATTGTCATGTTTTGGCGAAAACTGGGTAGTTATCTCGACTGATCTGACCAAATTCCTTTGGTGAGTAGCAATGACAAGGGGATGACAAGGCAAGTTCAGCTGAGGTCATTTAAGTAAGCTGGTGAGTACGTTACTCGTGACATTCATGCTGTCATTGTCTCCATTACTGGAAATGTGCCTTTGTCTTTGGCGCGGTTGCTTTATGGCAGCACCAGCAGTAGCCATAGCAGCTAGAATTATAATAATAATGGAAATATGACTGATAATAGTAGTTACAGCTGTAATAATAGCTGAGATTAATAATAGCAATAACAGCTTTAATAGTAACAGAACTACGACTAAACGTAATAACTGTAGTGATGAGAGTCAGGCAGGCCCATGGCGGCAGCAGCCAGGCGTACCAGGACCACGATCCACAGCAACCTGCGAGACGAGAAAGCACAAAGAAACTCCGGGGGAAGAAATAAAGTTAGTAACATGCATTGGAGGAACAGGAATGTAAAGATGGAGAGGGAGAGGAGGAAAGCTTGGTGCATCATGGGAAGTCCCCCAGCAGTCAAGGCCTATAGCAGGGGCTGGTCCAGGCAGGACCTGAGCCAGCCCTTAACTATAACCGTTATCAAAAAGCAAAGTTTTAAGCCTACTCTTAAAAGTAGAGAGTGTGTCTGCCTCCCGGACCCAAACTGGGAGCCGGTTCCACAGGAGAGGAGCTTGGTAGCTGAAGGCTCTGGCTCCTGTTCTGCTTTTGGAGACTCTAGGAACCACAAGCAACCCTGCATTCTGGGAGCGCAGTGCTCTAGTGGGGTAATAGGGTACTATGAGCTCTTTAAGATATGATGGTGCCTGACCAGTAAGAGCTTTGTAGGTGAGGAGAAGGATTTTAAACTCTATTCTGGATTTTACAGGGAGCCAGTGCAGAGAAGCTAATACAGGAGAAATATGATCTCTTTTCCTGGTTCCTGTCAGTACACGTGCCCCAGCATTCTGGATCAGCTGGAGAGTCCTCAGGGACTTATTGGGACAGCCTGATAATAAGGAATTGCAATAATCCAGCCTAGACGTGACAAATGCATGGACTCATTTTTCTGCATCTGTTTGAGACAGGATCTTCCTGATTTTTGCAATGTTATGGAGGTGAAAGAAGGCAGTCCTTGAAGTTTGTTTTACGTGGGAGTTAAAGGACATGTCCTGATCAAAGACAACTCCCAGATTCCTCACGGTGGCGCTGGAGGCCAGGGCAATGCCATCTAGGGTAACAATATCCTTAGATACTGTGTTTCTGAGGTGTTCAGGGCCAAGAACAATAACTTCTGTCTTGTCCGAGGTCAACATCAGATAATTACAGGTCATCCAGGTCTTTATGTCCTTAAGGCATGCTTGGAGCTTGGCTAACTGATGAGGTTCTTCTGGCTTGATCGATAAATATAGCTGGGTATCATCCGCATAGCAATGAAACTGTATGGAGTGTTTTCTAATGATATCCCCTAAAGGAAGCATATATAAGGTGAATAGTATTGGTCCAAGCACAGAACCTTGTGGAACTCCATGACTGACTTTGGCGTACATGGAGGATTCATCGTTAACGTGTACAAACTGAGATCGATCTGATAAATACGACTTAAACCAGCTTAGTGCGGTTCCTTTGATGCCAATTAAATGTTCCAGTCTCTGTAATAGGATATGATGGTCAATGGTGTCGAATGCAGCACTAAGATCTAACAAAACAAGTATAGAGACAAGTATAAGTTGTCTGATGCAGTTAGAAGGTCATCTGTAACTTATACCAGTGCTGTCTCTGTGCTATGATGAGCTCTGAAACCTGACTGAAAGTCCTCAAGCAACTTATTGTCATGTAGAAAGTCACACAGCTGGTTGGCGACTGCTTTCTCAAGAATCTTGGAGAGAAAGGGAAGGTTAGATATAGGTCTGTAGTTGGCTAAAACCTCTGGATCAAGAGTGGGCTTTTTAAGAAGAGGTTTAATTACAGCTACTTTAAAGGACTGTGGTACGTAGCCTGTTAATAAAGACAGATTGATCATGTCTAGTAAAGAAGTGCTGACTAAAGGTAAAACCTCTTTGAGTAGCCAGGTTGGGATGGGGTCTAAGAGACAAGTTGATGGCTTAGATGAAGAGATGGTTTTAGTAATTTGGTGAAGGTCAATGGGAGAAAAGCAATCTAAATATACATCAGGTTTTACAGCTGTTTCTGAGATTCCTGTGTTTGAAGGTAAGATACCACCTGAAGACAGGAGGTGATCAATTCTGTCTCTAATAGTTAGAATTTTATCATTAAAGAAGCTCATGAAATCATTACTGCTGAGGGTTATAGGAATACATGGCTCCATAGAGCTGTGACTCTCTGTCAGCCTGGCTACAGTGCTGAAGAGAAACCTGGGGTTGTTCTTGTTCTCTTCTGTTAATGATGAGTAATAGGCTGCTCTGGCTTTACAGAGGGCCTTCCTATAAGTTCTAAGACTATCTTGCCAAATTAAACGTGATTCCTCCAGTTTGGTGGAGCGCCATTTCCTTTCAAGTTTCTGCACTGTTTGCTTTAATTTGCGGGTTTGGGTGTTATACCATGGAGCCGACTTTCTTTGTTTTATTATCTTCTTTTTAAGAGGGGCAACAGAGTCAAGTGTCAATCGCATTGAGCCTGCAGCACTGTCAACAACATTGTCTATTTGAGAGGGACGAAGGTTAGCAAAGGAGTCCTCAGTTGTATTGAGACGCGGCATTGAATTTAATGCCGATGGAATCACTTCCTTAAATTTAGCTACAGCACTATCAGATAGATACCTGGTGTAAGCTTTTTTGCCTAATGGCGTGTAGTCCAGTGATAGGAATTCAAAAGTTATTAAATAATGGTCCGATAACAAAGGATTCTGTGGAAAGACAGTTAGATGTTCAATTACAAGTCCATATGTCAGAACCAGGTCGAGGGTGAGATTAAAACAGTGGGTGGGTTTCTGTACCCTCTGACAGAAGCCGATCGAATCCAATAAAGAGGTAAACGCAGCGCCAAGGCTATCCTCATCAACGTCCACATGAATATTAAAATCTCCTACGATAATGACACAGCAAAGAGTCCGGACATGTGTCTATTTTGCTCACAACTGGCAAGTAAAACATTTATTCAGACTTGACAAAGCTCCCTCTAGATCCTCCGAAGATATTATACAACTGCTTTGGCAGAATAAGCAGTGACTAAAAAACGTCCAACATCTCAAGTCTCCTGAAAGATGTGGAGGAATGCAATATCTCTAAAACTACACCTGCAGAATGAGCTACATGAAGGTGATTTGACTTTTCCCCCGAATTGTGCTGTTTTACTCAAGAGCCCTTCATAATCTCAGCCTTCTCTCCTGTGTCTCTCCTGTCTCAACTGCAGAGATGGCTTGTTGGGGGCAGCAGGGCGAAATGACCGAGTACAAAAAGATCCTGATCAAACGGGACATGGAGATGGGCGTGGTCATGACAGTGTTTCGGCAGAAGGCGGAGCGGCTCACTGTGCAGGTCATCATGGAGACCCGGCAGGTGGCATGGACGCGCACCGCAGACAAGACCGACGGTGTCCGTGAGTATGTGGTGACAGCATCTTGTTCACCAGCTAGTGAATTATAACGTAGCGTTTTTGTGAGCTATAAGATGTAGTACATTTTGCATGATATGCGCGATGAACGTAGTGATGATGAGGTCTATTCTCACCTCTTAACTCCCACAAAGGCGGGAGGACGAAGAGTCCAAGCTAGCAGACAGGGATGTAAACAACGCAGGATTCGAAATATTCAGAAAATCAGCTTTGCGGATGTTCAAGGATCCACACAATGTGCTTTTGGGGAGAAACAGTAAATGTTTCCAAGGAAACTCCAAAGGGCACCTTTAATGTAACTGAGCCCCGTTTCAAATGTCAGTTCGTTAAATCACAAAGTTTGTACCGCTAACAAAATGTGACTCGCCTTCGTTGTATTGTAATAGTGGCAAACAAAAAGTCTCAGAGACCGATATAAAAAAAAATCCCGTAAACTGAATTTATCTGCATACCACTAGGGCTTAGTGGGAGTCTTGTTTTATGAGTTGGTAGAACCAACACTAGACTCTTGGAGTCCTTTGGAGAAAAAAATCAATAGTATATGCCCCCCCCCCTTTATATATATATATATATATATATATATATATATATATATATATATATATAAATGCAGCAATTTACCATGATAATTATGTAATAAAGCGGAAATCACCGTGGCTGCATGTTGAAGTCGTTGTGCAAGTGCTAGAAGATCCAGTACCTCCCCTGGTGCCACTAAATACTCTTATCTAAATGCTTGAGAAGGGGTGTGTTTAGGTATGTGCTGTTTTAGACGTCTTTCAGGCTGTCACACATGTTGGTAATGGTCCAAATGTTGATTTATCCCTCCAGGCCACCATTACATTCCTCTGTATCTTCATATTCATGCTGGCCAGTGATAAGCTTGGCCGGTGCAGGTGTGCTTTCAGTGGCAGAGGCAGGAGCCAAAGCTGCTCTTGTCATTTCCTTCCCCATAACTTCAGCCAGTGACAAATTCTCAGCTCTGCTGTTATCTCGCTGTAATGACGTCCAAATGCTAATTCACACATCAGCTTGAGATGTGGAAAGGCTGTTTGAAAGCATACTGTTCCATGTAACGTGCTATTTCATACAGCCGTTTTGGAATATCAGCCTAAACCCCTGAGTTGTTCGCTTGCTTTATATGTTTAAAAAAAAAAAAGGATTATGTTATGTGATGCTTTTTGTGCATTCCATTCCGTCATGACAACAGTCATAGGTCATAGGACCTTTGTGACGTAGCTGTAAAGCCTCTATAACACTGTTTAGACACTGTCTGTAGATATAGTTCAATAGTATATGTTGATTCGTGAGCACAGCCTGTCCAAGTGTGAAAATAACCATGCCCCAAAGAGCGCTAACTATGGCCGCGACAGTACGAAAGCTGAAAACGTGTGAAACTGAAAAAGAGCCACGTCAGCCATCTGCTGTGCTGTTCGCCAAGAGATCACCGAGTCGAGGAACGACGATTGGCGACTTACAAATGTGTGCTGCGTTTCAGTGGACCTGTTTGAGATCAGAGAGGTGCGTCCAGGGAGGAACTCCAAGGACTTTGAGCGCTTCAAAGACGGCAAGGACAAACACGAAGAGAACACCTGCTTCACGATCTTCTACGGCTCACAGTTTGTTCTCAACACCCTCAGTCTGGGAGGTGAGGTCTTAACCGCGCGTTTCTCGCCTTGTGTTCGAATCAGATGCAATTTTCCTAGCAATACCTCTGAAGCTGACACATTCGCACGATTTAATCCCTACATAACAATTTGTGGTCTCGTGGGCGGTTACATGTTAGAACTATTTCCTGACATTAAAAGAGTGTGTCAATCTATGCAGCACTTGTGTGTGGTTTGCCAGATATGGTCGATGAGCAGAGGTTTTTTTTTTTGTATTTAGTCTGGAGTCTGCAATGACAAGACTCCAGGAAGCTGCCCACGGCCACTGCATCCAGTTGTTGTTCGTTAAGAAATAGTTGCAGCACATAACTCCACCTAAAACAGCATATTATGTTTTTTTGATATTTCTGTTCGTGTACAGGTTAAGAAAAACAGTCTACAACATGCTAATCAGCTAGTTTTAGAGTTGTTGGTTTGCATGTTTTCACACTAGTCTTTATGCTAAGCTAGGCTAACCAAGCCCTGAATCCAACTCCGCAAATGAAGCATTTTGAACTATTCTCTTAAGAGATTTCCATGAAATGAAAGCGATTCCATGTCCAGGAGAGAGTTGTACACTTGCCATGGCGGACAACTCCCTGAAACACAGTGAAGCATGAGCAAACCCAGCAAACGGATGTTGTGCAGATCTGATCTCCGTTATGATTTAAAAGCTGAGCCACTACTCATCATCATCATCATCATCATCCCACGGGG
The DNA here is from genome assembly GCF_043641665.1 of Enoplosus armatus. Taxonomy (NCBI): domain Eukaryota; kingdom Metazoa; phylum Chordata; class Actinopteri; order Centrarchiformes; family Enoplosidae; genus Enoplosus; species Enoplosus armatus. The sequence continues at coordinate 25,230,470 of NC_092185.1, forward strand.
CTGAACGTCTCTTCAGTACGGTGATAATGTCTGTTTTGCTCATTTGCCAGCTGATTCCGTGGAGGAGGCACAGAAATGGCTGATAGGACTAGAATTGCTGAGGCAAGAGACGCTGGCTGCTCCGACGCCGGTTCTTGTGGAGAGGTAAACACACACACACACACACACACACACACACACACACACACACACAAATATTCACATGCACATATTCACACAGTTATTAGTACTAATCTATCATCTAATCATTGATCTATATATGTTATTTTTCCTCCAGCTGGCTGAGGAAGCAGATGTATTCTGTCAATCAGACCAAAACAAACAGGTACTGTATATATATATATATATATATATATATATATGTATATTCTGTACATAAATGATAAAATCAATATTGTGTCTAATGATTGGTATGATATGACTTGATAATACTTTTTCACTATGCAAATGATCATAGGTACAAACAGTGTTTTCTAAAATAATCAAATTTCAGTATGTGAGAAAACTTGTAGGAACTTGTTGCACTTTCCTATATATTCCTATTTTTTTTATTTTGTTGCATACACTAGCCAGTCTGTTTTTTTTTTTGTGTCCTTCCCAGCATCTCTATGAAGGAGCTGAAGGCTCTGCTTCCTTTGCTCAACTACAAGGCCCCCAGTTCTCGTGCTCTCAAAGACAAATTCCTGGTACTCCTCGTTTCTTCTCTCCGTGTCACGTCCTCGCCATTGTTGTTTGTAATTCCTTCTAATTCGTTCATTCAGAATCAGAATCAGAATCAGAAATACTTTATTGATCCCCGGGGGGGGAAATTGTACAGTACCGGTGCTCCCATTCAAGAGTAAAAAGTAGCATAATTTAGAGCTAAAAGTATGTACAAAATATAAAAATAAGAAATAGAAAATAAAAAAATATACACATTTACAGTATTTAAGTGAACTATGAAGTAAAAAATACATACAATAACAATGTATATGTATGTATGTGTTGCGTTGAAGTGTATGACTATATATCTATTGCACTTAAACATTTAAGAATAAATAGTGAGGTGGTGTATGAACAGGTGAAGTAGATCCAGATTTCCAGTCTCTTCCTGAGTGTCTGACACTCAGAGGGAGGAGTTGAACAGTTTGATGGCCACAGGCAGGAATGATTTCAAATTCAAATGTGTTTGACTTTTTGCCTTGGACACCTCTTTGAAACATGACTCCATAATTACTTCGACATGATTTGGAAATAAATATTCAAATTTTCTATAGGGGGGGCGTCTTGTAGTTCTCCATCTCTGCATTTATGTTCTACTTTCACAGGAAGTGGGAGCAAAGAAAGACCGGCTGGACTTTGAGCAGTTTCATAAATTGTACAACCACATAATGTTTGAACAGAACGAGGTGAGTCTGAGTGGATCACATTTGAAGGAAATATACACTGCATGTATTATTGCGCATATGTTTCCCCAGCGTTTTCATTCATATTATTTTTTTTTAAAACTCAGATCCTTGATGAGTTCAAAAAGGAATCGTGTGCTTTTATTCTGGGGTGAGCTCCTGTTTTTTTTTTTTACCCCCTTCTTTGCTAAACACTTGGTCTTGGTCAAACCCTGATGAGTTTGTCAGCGTGCCTTCACTGTGTCTTTGCTCTCTTCCATTATACAGTAACACAGATAAACCAGATGCCTCAGCAGTTCTGCTCCATGACTTCCAGCGGTTCCTCATCTACCAGCAGAAGGTAAAAATAAGGCGTAGTGAATGATTAGTACACCAGACAAGAGAGGTGTTTGTTGTGATTTTGCATGTCTGACTCATTTTCCATCTGCTCATGTGTGCCGGTCAAACAGCTATTCCCTCATTCCCAGTAAATTGTATTGTAACAAATAAGAGCTGCCATCGTTCTTTATTTCACTTACAAAGAACAAAGACTACGCAGTTTATTCGGATTGATTCTGGAAGTATAGGATGAGGGTCGAGTATGATGATTAGGGGTCGAGGGGAAGGAACCTTCGTTATAGTAACTTTATTTGAATCACTACTTCACGTTTGTTATCTATATTTTGGATTTATCCACAAGTCATTTAATCAAAAGGTAAAGAAAAGTGAATCGGCTTTAAAACTAGATCTTTGCGATGTTCTTAAGTGAATAAGAAAAGCAAGACCGGACTATTTCAGTGATATGGTAATTAAGATTTAAGTTGGGATCAAATGTTACGTCAGCATTTCTTTGCGTAGGGTTTTAAGCGACATGTTTACGATACAAGAGTTTTTTTTAAAAAAGGACTAGATTTGGCAGTAATTGTTCGCAAATATACCATGGGCCGATTTATTATTATTTGACATCCAGTTTTGGACATCAGCTGTAGGAAACGCAGCATACTGAAGTCAGTGGGCTTTATTTGAAGGTTGTAGTTGTGTGTCATCAGCATAGAAATGTAATGAGATGCCATGGCGGCAAATAATAGTGCCCGGCGGGAGCATACAGTATAGGCCCTGAGGTTGACCCCTGAGGTGCTCCAAACCTAGCTGTCATTATGGTTTGGCGAGTGAATCAATCCCAAACTACATCCCACATAATTAGTTGTTCAACGAAACATGAATATAATCTTTTACACTTATAATTCAGATGCTAGGTCGTGCAATTACTTATATAATATTCCAGCAGACTAACATTTGCTTTGGTATCTTTCTCTCCCTCCGTCCCTCAGGAACCCTGGGCCAGTGATCTGAACCAGGTCAGAGATCTGATGACCGCCTTCATCGACGACACCATGAGAAAAACCAATGACCCGGAGTTCACCGTCAGCGAGGTATCCTGCTCTGTGCCTGCATCTGCTGTGTGTGACGGAGATAGAATACATAAAGATGTAAACAGACTGTGGTACAGGCCGCTGTACGCAGAGCCTGTTTTCGTCGGCATCCTGTTTGTGGTCAAGTTAGTCATTTGGAGCCTCTCCACGGAATTTGACGTAACACTGAGCTGAATTTAGAAGGAAACAGCGAGTTCAGTGACCGAGGCGATGAAAGTGTGATGACAATTGGCTTCAAAACTAATGCTGAAAGCTTTGTTTTTGTGTTGTTATATTTAAAGTTTCATCATTGATAAATGAGTCACAAAAGTAACGAGGGACTGTGTTGACTTATTGAGAGCTTACTGAGCCTTTCTGCTCTTCTAGTTCCTCAGTTTCCTGTTTTCCAAGGAGAACGCTGTCTGGGACGAGAAGTTCTCGGAGATCAGCAACCTGGACATGAACAACCCTCTGTCCCATTACTGGATCAGCTCCTCCCACAACACGTCAGTATGACCCCCCCCCCACACACTCTCACACTACACAAGTTATAATAATTAAATTGGCATTATTGAGCTAAAATGTAAGCGGAAACTGTATGACTGTATGGCTGCACAATCCTCTAGATTTGTTATAGTCCCCATACCAACAAATACATGTAGTGATTTAAGTTAAGTATTTCCTGAAAAAGTAGGGGAAATCTTCAAAAATGCCCTATTACCCATAGTTAATACTAACTAAATAATAATGCAAATAATTGAAATGTAATCCCCCATCTGTTTTCTTTTCTTTCTTTTTTTTTTTTGCACCACACGTCTCTTTGAAATGTGTTTTTTGAGATAACACCTTCTACTAGGGCACCCAGAGGGTTTATAGGTTGTAAGTAAGGGCCCTGTTGGTTGATAAATGGTCAAAACAGTGATTAAAGACTTGCAGGCTGGAGACCCCAGTGAGTTAATGTGTAGGAAAAACGAGATTTTCAAAAAGATATACGTGTATATACACTAGAGGGACGTCTGGAGTCATTTTGAGTTTTTAAAGAAACAGCAATATGGAGGAAGTTCTACAAACTGTTTTTTTTTCTCACGCTGGACAAACTCTGCATAGCCGATGGATTACATACAAATGTAGTGGTCATTGTTTATTAATGACCTATTAACCTCACAGGTTACCTACTAACTTTTGCAGATGGCTTATTAGAGAGAGAGAGAATCCCACATCCCTTTATTCTTATAGATCCCTTGCTTACTCTAAAATGTCTTCTGTGGTTCTGGGGGAGCTCGATCAGGATATCATTTCTAAATCCCTAACCGGCAAGCAAACAGCACCAAAACACAGCAACAACCGAAGGGCTTTCATTTTGTCAAAACCACATATAATCTAGCCTGTCTCCTCCTTCTGTCTGTTCTTTAACAGCTACCTGACGGGGGATCAGCTTCGAAGTGAGTCGTCCACGGAGGCTTACGTACGCTGTCTGCGTCTGGGATGCCGCTGTGTTGAATGTCAGTATATATATATATACATATATATCAGCCCTATTGTGCTACACTTAGATCATGGCATAAAATCAAAACAGGTAGTGACGGATAGATAAATAATGCTTTATTACAACACCTGTTTTTTGTTTTGTCTGTCCAGTGGACTGCTGGGAAGGGCCCGGGGAGCCTATCATCTACCACGGCTGGACCAGGACAACCAAGATCAAGTTTGAGGATGTGGTCAAAGCCATTAACGATCACGCTTTTGTCACGTCAGAGTAAGAATCACAAAAAAACAAACAAACTGTAAACTATGTCAGTGACTGCTGACCGGCTGTGGTTGTAGTGGGCAGCATCCAGGTCTGAATGTCTACGTCACTGGTTAGATAAAAGTTCAAGAAATGAGGGCTTTAGTTTTATGACTTTAAAACAATTCTACTCTTACTGATTCTACTGCTTACAAAATTACTTTTTGTCCAGTTTCTTTCCCACTATTCTATATCATTAAACTACATTGGATTGTCTCAACTTGATGTTATTTGCAATTAAAATTAAAGCAACTCCGAGGAACTTTCATTTTGTGTCGATTTTGGCGGCCCCTGTGGACAAAAGCGGTAGTGTTGTCGTATTGTAAGGACCTTGATCTGGCCAGCAACACAACCCTTGCATTGCAGCAACAAAACCGCAACATGTATCTTAATGCAGCTGCATCAACCAGAAGTGTAAATTCATATATTATATATATATAAAACCACATCTGGCAATGTATTTCATAAATTAAAAAGAAAAACCATTTTACCTGTCTAGGAGGAAGAGGGCTAATTGAGAATCTTTTTTTTTTTTTTTGTTGAATCCTTTCAAATACCGCAATTCTCTCCTTCTGTTGCATGACCGACCGAGGTCCTGCCCCGGGATCAGCCATAACCACAAAATATAATGTGAAAAGTAATATTCTCTAAAGGAAAGTCTGCTCCTGCTTCCCTTTAACCGGGGCTAACGCACCACGTCAGGGCGAAACTTTATCCTGGGAAAATGTAAACACAAGCTCTTACTGACTGTGCTGTGAATCGTTTCGTCTGATTTCGCGGAGAAATGGGACCGAGAATTAGAGGCTAATCCGTCCTAAATTGAGACTGTTTCAAAACCAGTTAAAAACTCCTTGTAGTGGCTTTAAATTAAAAAAAAACCAAAAAAAAACACTTCATTGTTTTTTTTTTAACATACTGGTGCAAAGATTTGTGGTTCCCAACATTTTGACTAAAGAAAAGGTCATTAAGCCCCTTGTTTTTTTCTCTTTTTGTTTGTTTTTGGGTTCTTAAAGATTCCATCAAGTCCCTCATGTGGTAATATATTCAACAAGTTTAGAAGATTTTTTACATTCAGCCGTTTCAAATCTCTCTATTAACATTGCCATCTCCCTCAAACACGTCTTGATAACCGTGTCTCTCTCTCTCAGGTTCCCAGTGATCCTGTCCATAGAAGAACACTGTCCTTTAGAACAGCAGCGTCAGATGGCTCGCGTCTTCCGAGACGTGTTTGGAGACAAACTGCTGACCGAACCTGTGGAGCAGATGGCTGAGCAGCTGCCTTCACCTACACAGCTGAAGGGCAAGATCATACTCAAGGTATTGTGTGTGTGTGTGTGTGTGTGTGTGTGTGTGTGTGTGTGTAGTACAGGTAGAAAAGGTTTCTTTGTTTCGGTACGTGTCACCATTACTAACGGCCATGACTGTGCTCTCCTCGTTGTCCTTGTGCAGCACAAGAAGCTCAGCGTGGAGGGAGGAGGAATGAGTAAAGACTTCAGGAAGGGACAGAAACAGGGAGACCTGGACATCTGGGACCCCGTGGACGAGGTACTGTTAGCAGGGGTCAAACGGGTGTGGACCGAGAAGACGAGTTAACCCGCGTTTCCCAACACAAAGCCGACCGGGCGCCTGATCTGTTTTACGTCCCGTCTGGGGCCTGAATCGCAAAACAGGTTCAGCTGCTTTGTGGTCCAGCTGGTTATCAACGAACGTAGTTAACTGTGGGCTTTCCTGTTTGGCACAAATAGACTAGAATAAGTTACATATAAGGTTATATGGGACTTTTGAACATATTCAGCAGTCCAGAGCGAGTATGGAAAAATAAATGGATTATCCATTAATACGAGCTATGTGACATTTTTTGTTTTGCTCTCTCCTTGTTGATATCGAGAAAATCGATTTATATTTCAACCTCAGTGAGTCATTTCAGAATCCAAACTGCTCCACGTTTTTCTCTGGAAAGTGTCCCCGAGCGAGCAGCTTGTTTGCATGCGAAGTCAAATGCGCACATTTTTCATTTCCCCTTTCTCAGCGGTGGAACAAGCACTACTGTGTGATCTCTGACGACAAGCTGTACTATGCGGAGGAGTACGAGGAGGAGGAGGAGGAAGAGGATCCCAGGAAGGTAAAACGAGGGATAGGGAATTGCATTGTTTTCCGTTTAAGTATCCCACACTTGTTGTGATCAAATCATAAAGATCAGTGCGTCACAGTTGTAGAAAGTGAGGAGGTGAAGATTTATCGGATCAGCTGTACGGTTAAAGGTACCCTGTGGAGTTTTTGACCACTAAATGTTGACATAACTGTCTTTATTTACAGTTCTGTTTTATTTATACGGCACCAAATCACATGATTATTATCATCCTTATCGAAGGCTAATCCTGGATTTCAGGCCTGATGCAGATACAGAAATATACGGTGGAAACGGTGTCATGTATCCATGTTCATGATATGCTCACATTACTCATGTAAATGAAAGGTAAAAGAATGTGTTGGCCTAAAACAAACGTGTGTGTGTGTGTGTGTTAAAATGAGCGTTGTTCTCGTCATCCGCAGTACCAGGAGCTGCACTGCTCAGAGCCGTGGTTCCACGGCCGCATGAAGGAGGGCAGGCTGATGGCCGAGCGCCTGATCCACGATTACTGCGCAGAGACCGGGGGAAGAGACGGCACCTTCTTGGTCCGAGAGAGCGACACCTACGTCACGGACTTCACGCTCTCCTTCTGGTATGACGCCCCAAGCCTGAGACCTGAGGGCCCGTAGTTGATTGTGTGCAGGGGCCCGCCGCTTCCACATGTTGTGGCCTAAGAGGGTGTTTTTTTTCTCCACAATTGGGCAAAAGATGATTGCATTTTTCCGCCATATTTGGAGAAGCTTTGGAATGGGACAGCCACGTGGACCCGAAATGGGACACAGTTAAAGTATTTTCTCCTATCCACCTGGTTCAAGGTACGGTATATGTTAAGCCAGGGCGGTGTCCCTTTAAGAATGTAAACGATTGGTCATTCCAACCTTTGTAACCATGACACCACTCTGTTGTCATGTGATAACTCACAATTCTCATCTGAAATCACCAAGATCCCATTTTTTGGGGCAATATTTTGATTCCCGAACCGTATCCAAAACCTAGCCAGTGAAGAGAAACCCCCCCACCCCAGGACTAAGAGCTGAAACTGTATTGTAATCAGTTGCATGTATCTGTAACTGTCTACACGCGTCTCCTGCGTGTGTTCACAGGCGGAACGGGAGGGTCCAGCACTGCCGCATCCGCTCGCTTTCGGAGGGGCCGCACACTTACTTCTACCTGACTCCAAACCTGCACTTCCCCAGTGTGTACTCCCTGATCCAGCACTACAGAGAAAGCCCCCTGCGCTGCCAAGACTTTGAACTGCGCCTCACTGACGCCGTACCACAGCCCAACCCGCATCTACATGAAGGGTTTGTCACATATGAACCAACACGAGTCTGATAACATCACAGGGGACTGGAAACACATGCTAAAAACCATTGCACAATGTAAGCTAGCGATTGATTACGACACCTCGGTGTCATTTTTTTTTGTTGTAAATTTATTCTGTGTCCCATAACTTTTAGGGGGGGGGGGGGGGGGGACTCTCTGTATAAGTTGCTGGGGGTTATTTGTTTCCACTAGCTAGGCTAAACACGTCACGGACACACACATCGATCCCATCTGACTCTCAAAAAACGTCAGGGTACAATCCCGGTTGTTTCCGCAATGGGCTTCGTTCAGGTTTCACACTAAAGTAGTCCTTCTACGTATTTTTCCCCCTGCTGATATTGATGGCTTGGTGCCTCTATCAACCCACGGGGCGTGCCTTCTGTTTTTCACATCCACTTTCACACTCTCACTCTCATACACCCACCGAGGCGTAGAACTCTTTCCCCTCTCTCTTGTTTTTCCAGCTCATTTTGAATCTATTTAAATACACTTTCCTGGTCTGAAAGGAAAACAAAAACACCTCTTCACACACACACATACATAGTGTAACTGTCCGTGTGTGTGTGTGTGTGTGTGTGTGTGTGTTGTGCAGGTGGTTCTACAGTAACTTGAGCAGAGGGCAGGCGGAGGACTACCTGCTGAGGATTCCCCGAGATGGAGCTTTCCTCATCCGACAGAGAGAAGGAGAACCGGACTCCTTCGCCATTACATTCAGGTGCAGTGACTCCGTTTGTCTTTCCCTGTGTGTGTGTGTGTGTGTGTGTGTGTGTGTGTGTGTGTGTGTGTGTGTGTGAGGTTACAAAATATGTAACAATAATCAACAAGCCAATAGTGTTAACACATGAATTGGTACAAAAAAAAAAGATGGAGCAGCGTTGCTGCACTCACTTCCGGTTATCCGGAATAATCAGTATTTACGTTTAAATCATATAATTCAACTTGCATTAAATTCACTTCGGGGGGCCACCACCTTCAATGAAGGGAACCCCCGGAGCTCATTCGTTCGACCCCGAAATAACAGAATCTTGATCTCTCCGCCCCACAGAGGCGACGGCAAAGTGAAACACTGCCGGATCCAGAAGGAGTCCAGCATGTACCTGCTGGGCACCACCACAGAGTTTGAGAGCCTGGTGGAGCTGGTCAACTACTTCAGGAAGAAGCCGCTGTATCGCAAGATCAAGCTACGTTACCCAGTCACCCCCGAGCTAGTGGACCGCTTCAGCACAGTGAGTTTTTTTTTTTTTAGCCGATGAGATTGCTAATCGGACTGGACATTTTAGTGTCCAATATCGGTTCAGTGTCTCCCCCCTGCGCCGGCTGGCACTAACAGTGGATTATTGCGCTTCGCAGGAGAAGGACTGTGCCTCTCTGTACGAGATGAAGGCTTACGTGGAACCCAACGAGATCGAGCCTTCGCTGGTGCGTATATATATATATATAGACATATATATATATATATATATATATATATGTCTATATGTACGCCACTATACTCTTTGTCTTGTGCAGGTTGGTCTTGATGAAGACATTCATGGTTGTGTTGTTCGTCTTCTTTAGCCCCAAAGCACAGTCAGGGCTCTGTATAGCTACCAGGCTGCGAGGCCAGATGAGCTCAACTTCAGTAAAGGAGCGTTGATACACAATGTGTCAAAGGAGAACGATGGATGGTGAGTCCACACACACACACACACACACACACACACACACACACACACACACACACACACTCAGGCTACGTCACGCATGTTCGTCCGTTCACGTTGTCCCCCTGCGTTTGCTCACCGCAGGTGGAAAGGTGACCACGGTGGGAAACTGCAGCTGTTCTTCCCATCCAACTACGTGGAGGAGGTGTCGAACAACGTCAAACTTGAGACCAAAGGACAGGTGGATTATTAGAGTTTAGGTCACGGTTTAACCGGAGGTGACTCCGCATGGAGTTTGAAAATAACCTGTTTGCGTTCGTGATGTCTATTGAAACAGGACATGGAGGACAACCCACTGGGTGAACTGTGTAAGGGTGTTGTGGACATCTCCAAGTGCAACATCCAAAACTGTGAGTGAGACCCCAGATCCCTGCCTTTTTGCTGGCACGTTGCTTCATTTCCTGACACTGCTACCACAATTTGTCCACCAGTAGAATAGCGCGAGCGTGCACCGCTGTGATCACACTGCACGGTAACGCATATTAACCACTAGGGTGGGAAGATTATATTTAGCGTATTTGGTATATTTAAATGTGGCCACTGTGACTCTATGAGTCGCTGCGTGAGCCTCCTACATCTTTCCAAATAGACATGATTTTTTTCCTTTTTTTACATGAATCACCAATATAGTCATCATTACGCTGTGCATAGTGTGTATACAGGTGTCATATGTCAACTGGTGGTGGAGAGCTGATCCCAAAATTGTAAGTTTCTTGACACTGCAAGTTTGAGAGAGATGGGGGGGCCAGCCAGCGACTGAGAATGATCTCTTTTGCATGCCATTTAGGCTGTGAAATAAACAGGGCTGTGCATGTGATCCTGTGGTTTTCGTCCGTAAAAGTCAAGGGAATTCGTCTAGAATGGGATATCGAGCTTGCGTTCCCTCACTGTACCCAACCCCCCCCCCCTTGTTTCCAGTGAAGAATGGTAAAAACGGGAAGCCCCACGTGTTGACCCTGCAGGACGTGGAGCAGGACAGTCTGCAGTTTGACCTGGCAGCAGGCTCTCTGGAGGAGCTGTTTGAATGGTACAAGGTTGGCTGGGACATTACTCAGAGAGCGATGAGTAAGCAGTACAACAGGGAACAAGAGGTTAGTATCTCATACAGTATGGTGATATATGTAGTGGCGGAACCCCCCCCCCCCCCGCCCCCACGTACCATATATATACTATATAGTGTATAACCACAATAGGATGTTTCACTGGTGATGTTGCGTGTTTTTCTGTCCCATCTCAGATCAGACAGCAGGAGGAAGTAGAGAAGAAGGCAGAGGTTGCCATGGAGATGTCGGACCTGGTGGTCTACTGTCAGCCGCGCAGCAAGGAGAAGGACCGCTTTGGTAAACGCACACAAGCCGCGCGCGCCGAACGCGAAGAAGCGCGACAAGAGGCTTCTTACGCTTAGAGACCGTTTGTGTAAATAGAACGGTAGTGAAACACCTTATTATCGTCAAGAAACCCTTGGAACCTTTTATTGTGCGCAATTAGCATCCGCTTTAGGCCGCGATTGAACTTCCCATCGTCCCACCGCCTGCGACGCGACGTTCTTACGCCACAGCTCGACAAACAGGATGTGACCGAAGGGAAAGATCTGAAGACTTAGACGAGCTTCCTGTGTCACACAGAGCTAAATTTGGAGATTGCGCTGAATTTACACATAACCTACATCCACACACCACACAACAGTCTACATGGTGACTCTGTCGTTCCAGTACGGTTGTTACATATTGAACGGTTATTTTTGCACAAGTCAGCTGCTGCTGCTGCTGCCGCGTTCATCAGTGCAGTCGAAATGTTGCAGAAGCTCCCGAGGAAATAAGGAAATGCTCTAAATGTTTTGTTTTTCTTTCCAACATAAAAGATATTCAGTGTAACCTCAAAGTATCCACAGTTTCATCACGCTTTATCGTTTTCTCTCACACGACCGGTCTGATCGGACTCCACAGACAGCTACAGCTACAAAGAGATCCGCTCCTTCGTGGAGAACAAGATGCCGGGAAAGAGCCGCACCAAGGACTTCCTGCAGTACAACCGCAAGGCTCTGAGTCGCATCTACCCAAAGGGCCAGCGCGTGGAGTCCTCCAACTACGACCCTTACCCACTGTGGGCCCTTGGCTGTCACATGGTGGCTCTCAACTTCCAGACCGCAGGTACGTCAGGTTTATCTGGGCTGAGCTCCCAGACAGGACGGATGTAGAGGAATTGGATTGATGTAATCAGCTGTTGCGACCGCTTCACTGTCCCTGTGTCCGTCCAGATAAGTACACCCAGCTGAACAGCGCCCTCTTCGGTCTGAATGGACGCACAGGTTACGTGCTGCAGCCGGAGCTCATGCGCTACGACTGCTACGACCCTCACCAGGAAAAGAAGAAGGTCAAGTACAACATTGTGGTCAGGGTACGTCTACACACACACACACACACACATATTAATAACTGGCTAACACATAATTATCTTGAGGTTGCTTTAGGATATTCAGGTTCAGGGCCTGTATTACAATTTTGTAATAAAGTAAGTAAAGACTGAAGAGGGAACATGTGAGAGAGAGAGAGAGAAGTTCCCAAAAAGTTGTCCTTTGCAGGTGATTGCCGCCCGACACCTTCCCAAGCCCGGCCGCAGCATCGCCAGTCCGTTCGTGGAGATTGAGCTGTGTGGACACACAGAAGAGAAGTTCAAGACCATTGTCTATCGTAAGGAAAGGGTGGGGGGGGTGGAGATGGGGGAGGGTGAAAGTTAAACCTATGGGGGGGCGGGGGGGAGAAATGTGAGCGAGAGCTTCTTTGTGATCTTTTGTGCTCCGCAGGTGACAACGGTCTGAACCCGGTGTGGAAGGCCCCCGCCGTGCCTGTGCTCTTCACCGTGCACGAGCCCGAGCTCACGTTCCTGCGCTTCGTGGTGAACGAGGAGGACATGTTCTCAGACCCCAACTTCCTGGCTCAGGCCACGTTTCCTGTCAAAGGCATCCGCTCAGGTGGGTCCAACACGCCCCCCCCCCCTTTCTGTACAGTTCTACCTTCTCTTCTACCTCTTCCAAATACAGTGTGTGTGTGTGTGTGTGTGTGTGGGGCACTGGCAAAATGTAGTGAATCTGCGTGTGTAGTGTAGCTGATGGATATTTAAATGTGACGGGATGCATGTATAGTACATGGGAGTTGGGTGAGTAGGGGTCCACGGGGCCCCCCTACTGCCCCGTGGCAGTGATGTTAGCGGTGTGCACCCTGACCCGATTTCTCTCAGCAGGTTACCGCTGTGTACCTCTAAAGAACGGCTACAATGAAAACTTAGAGTTAGCCTCTCTGCTGGTCTACATCAATGTGCAGCAGGCAGGGGTGAGCAAACACACACACACACACACACACACACACACACACACACACACACACACACTTGCATATTTCTGCAGTTTGGCTTCAGTATGGAGGTATTGCTTCGACTCTCGCCATTCAGAAAGCGGAGGAGGAGCTGTACTCGTCCTCCAGCCAGCTGAGGAAGAAGCAGGCCGAGGTCAGCAGTGAGCCTTTCCTGTACGACACGCACACCAACATCCAGCGCTCCGCCCTCCCCGGCCAACACAACCACCTCACCAGGGAGTTCAGCACCAGCGAGAAACACAAGTCAGTCTCAAGACAGACTCGCCGGGTGGTTCAGTGAGAGTGAATGTCGAAAAGTCCCTAATTATCTCTTCCGCTTTCCTTGCTCTGTGCCGCCCCCAGGACAAAAGAAAAGAAGATAAACAACAGCAAGTTCTACTCCTGAGGGCTCGGCTGGGGGACCTCGCCTGTCCGCGTTCCCTCCTGCCTGAGCGGTGGAGAAACTCCAGCCACAAGACCAATGTCACCGATTATCTGCTTTTCTCAAGAATCTGTGACACGTGCGGTATCATTTTTCATTTGCATCATACCAAAAATGTTCTATTTATTTAAGATTAGAAACTTTTGGTCTTAATATTTCCTCAGATATGTAAATATTAGAACATGCAATAATTCTCTAAAAGCCTTGAAATAGAACTGTGGAACCGGATGAGGCAGGTTGAGGGACGGTTCATCGCGTCAGAGGTGGGCGACACTGATACTTAATATTTATTTTCAATTATAGAGGAGCGTCCACTAACTGCAATAATAGTCTCACTGCTGCACTGTTCTTCTGCCAGGGAGCTTGTGTTTAAATCAGCCTGTTTTCTTTTGTTTGTATGTGTGTGTGTGTGTGTGTGTGTGTGTGTGTCTAATTTTAAATACCGAAGGCTGCCGTTGGAAGTCTGATGCCATTGAAACGTTTTGGTTGTTTTTTTTTGCTGCGTGAACATTGTCTTCTCTGTGTGGCAACGTGTTGGTATTTTGTTTGGGGGGGGGGGAAGACGGATTGAAACAGGTGACGAAAACATTTCACGTATTTAATTTGATGCCAGGTGATTTGTTTGTCGCTTTCCCTTCTTATTGAATTGAGTCAATAAAGTGTGCTTGGCGAACTGTTACCCTTACGTCTCTATTTTTATTTCTACTTTCCCTAAAGCTGTGTGACTCACTTTAATATCAAGCATGTATCCATGTAATAGTTAAGCAGGCTGTCCAAAATGTTGGAAATAGAGGGCAATATTGTATTGCATGTAGCTACAGTGCAGTTGCAGCGAGTAGACTGTTGCCAACGGAAGTCAGTGCACCACAACGGGAGCAGGCTATTTTTTTTATTTTTTTTTATAAGTAGGGTACTGGGACACCACCCACCACTTAAGACCAAAAACAACAGGCAGGGTTCCAGTTTACGGCACGCATTCGCTATAAAAGCTGTTAATAAGCAGGCTCAGCAGTCGGACGCACTTGTGAACTTGTGAATGAGGAAAGGAACAACCAGGAGAGCACAGTCATTAGTAATGATGACACATGGCAAAACAAACAAACAAACAAACAAACAAACAAACACGTGGCAGATGAGAAACGTTAACAGATCTGCGGAATTAGTTGAGCGTATCACCGCATGAAGGCAATGGGATCTTGACGCAATGGTTCAAAGGAATCCGAACCAAGTACCAAAGTACCAAAATGAGGGGCTTACAGTGGCAGAATGACCTTATGTAATGGTGTAATTGGTAAAGAAAAAAAAAAAAAAAAAAAGACCAAAGCTGGACAAATATTGTTATAATATATTGTGTAGAATTCCAGGAAAAGCAAATAGAAATAAGTTCTCAAACAGTAAGCTATTTCCACACAGTGCAGTAGCCAGAATATCATTTAAAAAAAAAGACAGTTTAGGTGCAGGCACATTGTCACACTGCTGTCAGAACAGTCCCTACTGCCTCTACTTGTTAATTATCTTTTTTTTCTTATTCCCTTAATTTGATAAAGGATGCTACGTTTTTATTAAAGAACTGCGGATCATGACTTTGTGTGTCTTGTAAAAAGACCAACAAAAAAAAAAAACACACGGCACGCACAGCTGAAACATATTCACGGACAATTTATTTTTGATTGAAATTATTTCACATCATAGTTGTTAATTTTCCTGTTGAAGATCTTTTTGTATTTTTATTACAACAGCCACAGAGCAGCAGCAGCGGCAATAATAATAATAATAATAATAATAATAATAACCCAGCAGGAGAAGCAGATCAACGCAGAGAAAGACTGAAAAAGAGAAAGAAACATGATGGGCACCCCTTTTCCAGCTGCCAAACAAACAAACAAACAAACAAAAAAAAATTACTACAAGGAATTATGGGAAATATAGTCTTTTTTTTTTCTTTTTTTTTTTCAGTCTGTCAGATTTGTCAGGCTGTGCTGCATCTGACTCTGACTTCCCTAACAACTGTTAAGACTCGAGCACAGCTGTACACAACTTGGGACATGGTAGAAACTCTTTACAGATTGTGTAGAATAATAATAAAAAAAAGAAAAAAAAAGAAAAAGAAACCATCAGAGAGATAATAGAACAAAGAGGGAGGAATCAGGATGGCCATGGAAAGCAAAGCACAGTGAGCTCCACAGGGTACGGAGACATGACAGAACAGAAGAGGCGTTTTCTATTCAACCATTACATGTTTTACAGTAATACAAAAAAAAACAAAAAACTTCCATTATAACCTCAACATGCTGCCCCCCCCCCCACTCCCCGCCCCCCAGCCTCACAGTTTGGACCAGTGGCAGCTCATAACGGCCTAAGGGAATAGTCCGTCATTTTGTCTCATGTCTCTCTCTACCGGTAAGTATGAAGCTACAGCCAGCCAGCCGGCAGCCAGTTAGCTTAGCTTAGCTTAGCTTAGCTTAACATTGGCCGGGCCAAATCTTGTCTGGTCAACCAGCAGAGAGACATTTCCCACTTCAAGATATGATACGGTAGTCAGTGAGCTTTACCCATCTTAGCTCAGATAAGCTGACCAGACGCTGACCGTGGTTTCGTATCCAACGGACGGACATTTAAATAAAATTGAATTGAAAACAGAATCCTGCTCCCATCTTCTTATTTAACGCTCATCGAAAATGTCAAACTGTTCTTTTAGTTCGAACATTAGGGATGATGTGCGGATCAAACGACTGTATTTCCAAACGATAACGGCCAGTCAGTGTGGTCCACCTCTGACATTGTTATTATCTGGCAGGATTAGAAGAACATTCTTGGGGAAACAACGTATATATATTTGCTTTTTTTTTTTTTTGGGATATGAAAATGGTCAAACTTAAATGCTAAAATCTCAGCTAGGGGCAGCTTCAGTCCAAAAGTACTAGTATTGGCTTTTTAGAAAAATCAGTCAAACCCAAACTGCCTCGACCAATAGGATCTGTCAAGGCTCACGGGGTAGATCCTGGCAAACAACCAATCAGAAAACAGTTAGATGGGATCTCTCCGTTTCAGTCCCTAACTTCAGTGAGATAGTGATCAGACCCTTTATCATATTTCAAACCTTTTATAAAACTAAATTACAAAATAAAAAAAAATACCAGATGATGCAGCAACATGTACATGCAAAAAAAGAAAAGAAAAGAAAGAACAACAACAACAAACAAACTAAACAACAAGAACACTGGAAACAAATGTTTGATTAATGTGATCAAATCAGAGAAGTTGGAAACAAAAGATAATATGAAAACATAATTTGTTAGATTACAGTGCACTTTGTGTGAAAAAAAACAAAAACAAAAACAAAAAACCAACCACACACATTAAGATGAAGGCAACACCAGCCTGCCGATGAAGGGAGGCCGAAAGGTGAAGAGAAGAAAAAAAAAAAGGGGGGGGGGTTCAAAGAGAAGAAGGGAGGAGACGACTATATACACTCGTATATACATCATACAGGATATGAAAGAGAGCACAAGGTCGTAAAGCCGGACCCCAAAGACGGCCGGTACACAGACCGAGTTCACAGGCCAAACAGGAAACTGTCGTGGCACCCAATAAATAGGAAACGAAGCGTCTCATAGCGGACGGGGCATCCTGTCCTCTGCTGCGGCTTCTGCCTCCATTCAACAAACATCCGGAGCGCTCGGGAGGTCGACGCGAATAAATAAAATGGATGGATGCAGTCAGAGCGAGGCTGACTGGAAAAAGGGTGGAGATCCGACTCGTCTCGTGGGGTTTTTTTTTTCCCGAGGGCCACTGGCACGAGACGAAAAGCAAAGCCGAACCACGTGTGGACAGAGAGGAAAGAGAGATTCTGGCAGACTTGCGGTGTGTCGAGGGGGGGGGGGGGGGGCGATTACCTCCGTCACATGAAATGTCGCCACAATAAACAGCCAACATTTTTGAGGGAATGTAGACAGGCAAATATGGCCGAAAGGTGCCTCCTCCCCCCCCCACCCCCGCGCCCAATCTTTTGTCCCTTATAGCCCATTGTGATAGAATATGTACACTAAAATTTTGTCCCATCCTCTGATGAGAGTTATTCATCCGTACAGCCTAAAAACTGTCACCCATGTTTTATGGCATAATATAAATACAGCAGAACAATTCAAAAACAGGTGGGTGCGACAGATAAAAAGAGAACAATAGGCAACTCATCCACAGCTCCACTAGAGGCACTGCGACTCTGACCTCTGACCTCTGCAAGGGAGGGGGGGGGAGGTCAGAGACGTGAAACCCAAACAGTGTCAGTGTCTCCACGGGACAGGTTCCACTTGGGTACACCAATCAGTACTGAAACCACGTTCACGTTGGCCTGATTAAACAAGTGCTCCAAAAACAAAAAAAAAAAAGGTGTTTTGGCGAGTGTCCTTTCTTCTTTTCCAAAACACCTCTCGAGCAGAGGCAGGAAAAAAAAAAAATAGCAGAGGATATGAAAATATACACAACTCTCAGCTGGTGATGGGTCTCGTTTACAGGGTCCACCTCAGAACAGACCGTCCAGTCCACTTTACAGGTCTACATTACCCCACCATGGCATGGTACAGAGAGGTTTCCGTGCGTGGGGACGCCCCCCTTGGGTTGGCTTCTTGTGTTGTATGTCGCAACAACAAAAAACAACAACAAAAAAAAAAAAAAAACAGGACCTGCGTACTTCATTACTATCAGGACAAACTCCAGGAGAGACTTTAGTAAAGGAGGCTTTAAAGACACAACTCATAAATATCAGACAGTCCCAGACCGCCCAGCTACTGCTACACAACTGTCCTATTCAATAGTAATGGGAGACCGTCAGCATGTACACACTGACAACAAATGAGAAAGAAAACAAACGTCACCGTCGTTTTAGCTTTCCTGCGGAGCTCCCGAAATGTTTCTGAAATGTCATCATCACTGGGGGCTTATTTTCATATATATATATATATATATATATATATATATATATATATATATATATATATATATATATATGTATATATACATATATATGTCTTATATAGAAACACACAATATATGAAAGCACAGATGTCTGGAAAAATATGTTAATTCTAGTTGATAAAAACCTTTTTTTTTTTGTTGTTTGTTTTTTTCCTTTTTCCTGTTTTGTGTGTGAACGTGTCATGTATGAGGAATAGGCACAGTCTTGCAACTCTTCTTCTTCTTCTTTTTTTTTTCCTCAGGAGGTAGCACCTCGTTTTCCCAATGAAAGACTGGAATTTGAATGTGACAAAAAAAAAAAAACCCCAAACAAAAGTGAGAACTGAAGCGATTGACAGTTCAGTGTCTTGTTTGGAGTGAGCTACATTGTCGATCAGATCAGAGAAGAACTGGAATGTGAGCTGCTGTGTCCAGTCTTCATCCGCACGAGAAAACAAAACAAAAACAAAAACAAAAACAAAAAAAAAAGAGAGAGGGAAGTGGGTTGATTCAAGGTTTTTCTTCATGACACGGACGCACAGGCGGGAGGGACTGGAACGGCTGGGGGAGCTGGATTTAGACTGCATGTGAAAACTGAGGGACGGGGGGAGGATAAGGACAGAGGGAGAGAAAAAAAAGGGTCCCTTGTGTCACGACATAGCGGGTCCTTGCGTGTCCTCCGGCGCCCTCGTGTGGGCTAAAAACAAGGTCCTTGGAACACCTGCGACAGAAGTAAGGGGAGCAGCGAGGTCCGTAAAGATTTCTCGTTTAGAAAAAAAAGAAAAGAAGGTGATGCTGAAGCTGACTCGGCAAGTTCTTTCCAAGGGGGGGTTAGTGGCGAAGGCTCCATCCCCCCCTGACGTGAACGCGTCAGCGGGTGTTTCTGGCGACGCCCTCGCTCTGGGGATGGCGTCAAGAGTTCCTGGTCTAACGGTGGCGACGATGGAAACGACATCACCTCATGTTATGTGCGTGAGCTTGTGTGCAGCGTGTGCGTGTGTTTATGTGTGTGTGTGTGTGTGTGTGTGTGTCTGGTTATGTATGAGGGGTGCGTGAGCGTGGTTGATCACCAGGCCTCTGTGTACCGAACATCAACGTCTTTCAGGTTGGGAAGTTTGGCCTGCAGAGAGAGAGAGAGAGAGAGAGAGAGAGAGAGAGACACACACTTACTATCAGCTTGAAAGCTACAGTAGCTCACATCTGTCCCTCTCACCCCGAGTCAGATCAAATTAAAGATTTGTATTCGTTTTGTCGTCTTGTGATCATTCTCTGTGCAATGCAGTAATAGGTCAAAATATGTGGAGACCAAAACAGAACTCAAAAGTAGAGCACTAGCTACTTTCAGTTCTGTTTTTGGTTTTTTAAGAATATCCAGTTCTTCAGCTGCTAAACGCTCCGACTGCGGGGTAGCTTTTGCCCTGTAAACAGCCAAAACAAACGAGCTGAAAGACACTAAAAGTCTCCACGATCACTTGACACGTTGCCATTGAACCCACTGTCTATACAAAAAAATGTTGATTAGTGCAGATTCCAGGAAGTATGAATCATTCTGTCATTACTGGAAACTTAATTCTCAGTTACGTGGAATTTGTGTGCTTGCCCGTGTTTAAATTTCACGTTTCTGCAAGTTGGGCTGACTTTCTGTCAACTTGACTAAAAGACTCTGGGTTACACACGCAATTCACTGGGATAAATCAATTGGAATTGTACCAATTGTCTCTAGTTGAGCTGTAATGAGTCCGCAGACAGGAAACGTGGCAATTATTAGGAAATCCGTCGTCAATTACAGACCCATCGCAAGTGTTTTAGGCCATGATTTCAGTGTGATATGACAGACGAAAAAAAGGGCCAAACTCAACAAGTGAATATTGAGTTAATGCGTGTAAATACAACTGGCAACATAAATATAAGTTTTTTAAAAGCACAGTTTAGACGGGAGGCCATCTGTTGGCATACGTTGTATTACCTTGAGGTCCTCGTATGTGTCAGCCGTGAGCTTGGTGCTGTTCATGTTCAGGCTGCACAGGCTCTTCATGGCTGAAAAAGACAATTAGTCCACGATGAATTCATACCCTCAACATAGTTAACATGTTATCTCTGAATTTGTCCTCGTACTCTGGCTTCTCTTGTCATTCTTGAGATGGTGCATTCTCAGTACGCTCAGTTTCTGCATAGTAAAACTGCTCTCCGTGGAATATTGTTGTGTTGTGGTTCATTTAGTGTGTGTGTGTGTGTGTGTGTGTGTTTTCTTACAACTGAGAGCCAGCAGACCAGCATCGGTGACGGGAGTTTCGCACAGGTTCAAAACCTGAAGACAGGCCAGATGCTCGGACAGCAACCTCAAACCTGCATCCCCAAACTGGAGGAAATGGATCATTAGTGATGACTAGTGTGTGTGTGTGTGTGTGTGTGTGTGTGTGTGTGTGCAGTTGTGTTAGTGCTGTGTTCCTGTGTGTGTGTGTGTGTGTGTATACCTGTGTGGACCAGAGGTTGAGCTGTTTGAGTGAAGGCAGCTTGATGAGCTGCTCGGCACAGGCACTGGTGACGTTGGTGAAGGCCAGGCTCAGGTTCTCCAAGTTCCCAAAGGAACCTGAACTCAACAGGCGGGCCAGGTCCGCATCCTGAGAACATTTAATATTGGAAAGATAAAAAAATAAAATAAAAGGGAAAAAGTTAAAAGCATGTATAGTTTTGTTTGAATATATGTTGGCCGGGACAGAAAAGGTTAAAGTGTGTGCAGCAGTGAAGTAATCTCACCGTAGACTTTGAGGGCAGAGTCAGCCGGGTGGGGCCTCCTTTCCTTTGCTGAGGAGAAGAAACACAGAGAGAGAGAGAGAGAAAAAAAAAAAGATGGCGTCTGAGCTCAGGTCCTTTTTCAGACAGTAGATGGCGCGTGTGAGCAGCTGCACGCGCGCTGCATTTGTGTCATGCTGAGGAAATGGGTCATGTGAGGTTTCTAACAAAATACTGATAATAGCATGTTATGTGTGTGTGTGTGTGTGTCTCTCTCTCACTGTATTTAGACAGAAGAAATCAGACGAGGGAACAGGGACAGCAGAAAATCCTGCTCGAATCCTTGGACGCAAAATGCTTCCTTATTTTCTTTGGAAGGGGATTTTTACGAGAGGATAATAAATAATAATAATAATAATAACACTTGATGATCACTCCAATAACATGACTGCAACCACCTGAGGGTTTAATTAAAGCGAGTCTAGTCTCACACACAAATGGACACAGAAAGACAGTTCTTACAGCTGGTTTTTGTTTAATGGCACGTTCCCTGATTTTTGTCCCCTGAACTCCGACATTTCCTGCCAGATACATTTGGGGTGGAAAGGTGTGGAAAATAAACACTGTACTGGACGTACTAGAACACACACACAACACATCCTGCGCGTATTGATTTACTCGGCTGTGCGACGTTTATGTGCAATCCGAAAAAAAAAAGAAAAGCGTAGGAGTCGTCTTTGTTTGTGCTGAAGTGTGTTTCAGGCTGCAAGTCCGCGGCGGCGGCGGCGCATCGATGCATCGTCACCGTTTCCTTTGTCTCCTGGCACCAGTGAATCAGTCTATCTAACCATTGAGACGCACACTGTGTATATAAAAGGCCTTGTCAATAAAATCTTCTAGGAACATGACATTCAAGTTCACACTGATATCTAGAACATATGAGAGTGGAGCTACCTTGGAGATACTAAAACTGAGGATCGAGAGGTCTTGATCCAAAACACTCTTCCTTGTCAAGGACTTCATGGCATGTAATGGATTCGCAGCGATGATTACGGGTGAGACCATGACAAAACTGTCCATGAAAAACCATGGCAACATCGAGAAGGATCCGTCTACCACTCACTGGAAAGATGCTAAAAATGGCGTCTATAACAAGGGAGGTTTCACTTGGTTCTTGAACTTGAAACGCGGAACCAGCTGGAACAAGAAGAACTGCGAGGCGCCAAAGAGCACAGCAGCATGTTAACTTGAGGCCTCAGTGTACGTAATAAAGCACCGACTGTCTGTGTGTGTCTGTGTGTGTCTGTGTCTGTGTCTGTGTCTGTGTGTCTGTGTGTGTGTGTGTGTGTGTGTGTGTTGGAGCAGTAACTCACCAGCTCTTTGAGCTCTCTCTGCCGGTCGCAGAGCTGCTCGTACATGCGGAGGCCCACCTGGGTGCTCTCCAGGGTGGAGATGATCTGCAGCTGGGTGTCTTTGTTCTCAATGATGTTGTACTCCAGCATCAGACACAGGATCTGGACATTTTTTTTTTTTTAAAGACGTGACAATCGACATTTGCTCGTTATGAGGAGTACGGCTCGTGTTCTGTCTCCCCTTAAATCAAATTGCTGGAATCCCCTTTAATACAGTCAATACAGGTTGCCGTTGCCAATACAGTTAATACTCCTAAACTAGAGCTGCAACGGGCAATTTGTCAACAAACAGAAAAAAAAAAAACGATTCTGCAACTGTCTTTTAAGCAAAACAGCTTACAAAGTGAACATTTGCAGGCTTTCTAAACCTTCGGTGATAGTAAATCAAGGACCTTTGGAGTGCTGGCGGGACAAAACAAGTTTACAGACATCAAGCGTGGCTCTGGTCATTTGTGACGGACGTTGTTCACTACAGTCAGGCATCTTAAGAGACCAACAAGTCGTTTATGAAGCATGACGAATCGACGGTGAAAATAATCGTCCGTGCAGCCCCAACTGCAACTATTTAATAACAACACACCTTTTCACTCGGTGGTAAAATGTGAGAACACGTAAGCACGAGAGAAATGGTACGATAAATAAACCAAACCGCCGTTAACGGGCCGAGAGGCCTTGGCAGATTATTAAGCAGGGAAGAGACTATTTATTGACAGGGGATTAATGGAAACAGGAACATGGACGTACCTCCACCATGGTCTGGTTTCCGCGTAGGGCCAGCAGCATGCAGGGACCCAGCTTGTTTTCAGCCAGAGAGAGCAGGAACTTCTTGGTCTTATAGCAGGAGCCCATCAAGATATGAACCTGGAGGGGATGAAGAGGAGAGGAGGGAGGGGGGGGGGTCAACCATGCATTAATTAGCACACATGAATAGTTTAGATTGACTGTGTGTGTGTGTGTATCCATACACTCACCATACTGGCAAACAGCTCTCCGTCGTCGTCGCAGGCAACACCTCCCGGACTGTAGAGCTGGAACCAGCCGTCTTTACCTGAACGCACACTGAGCAGGCAGGAGTGGACCTGGAAAACACACACACACACACATTATTTTTCTGTTCATCAATCTCATGAAAAAACTTTTTTTTTTTTTTTTTTACTAAATCTTTTACTACGTTATACTTTTGGAGGGAAATATCGTACTTTTTTTTTTTTTTACTCCACCATATTCATTTGACAGCTGCAGTTACTACGCTTAACTTTCCTCCAGCGTCTAGGGCTGCCGAGTAATTAACGTTGAGACCGCGTTTAACATGCACGAGCACACACTCACCTCCTGCCTCGGGTCCTCCGCAAACCTCTGGATAACATATTTCAGTTCCCTGATTAGACGGAGAGACAGTGAGACACGCACGTTAGGTTGTTTTCACGCGGGGATCAATCCGCGAGGAACAGCTTATGTTGTGTCGTGAGTTACTTACTTTGTAAATTTGGCGTGTGCGAGGGCCCTGGAGAGAGAGATGGGGGGGGGGGGGGGGGGGAGAAGATGCAAGGGTGATGTGAGATATTACAGCCTAAAAACACTTGAAACAGACAAATGTTTCTCCCAGCAATGTGGCTCAGATCTGATGTGTGCGGTGCATATATATATACGAGTACGCGTTGCAGTGAAGTCAAGCTGACAACAAGCAGCTGCACAGTGTTACTTTGCATGGGTGGATACCAGGTAAGTCCAGGTGGAGGGCAGAGCTCACTAAGACATTTTTAGCACATGTGCAACAAGGCGTTGGGCACGTCATGGACAGCTACGTTCTGAAACTGGCAAAACGATCAACAATCCTGTTTGTACATCAGTTTAATGAAATCGTTCCCCTTAAATTTCGCGATCTGGATCAACCTGGTACCAGACTTAACTGAAGCTGTATGAAGCTTACTGTGAAGTAATTTAAAAAGGCCACGTGTTTGTTTTTTTTATGGTTGCACTAATACATCAATAATAATTATCTGACGTAATCCGTCATAATTATAAATGTACACAAAGCTGTGTGTGTGTAATGACAAAGCACGGCACAAGGGAGGTCAAAGGACTGGTGTGACCAAAGAGAACTCTACAAATCTCCAGCTCCACGGCAGACCCTGATTCACGATTCGGTATAAATGTATCAGCTTCTTCATTAAAAAAGGAACAGATTTTGGCGTTTTGGAAAAAATACTCTCGGCCGCTTGCTTGCCGAGAGGTTAAATTAGCTTAGCATAAAGAAGAGTGGAAACAGTAGGAAACAGCTAGCCAGGCTCGGGCCAAAAGGTAACACAAATCCACCTACCAGCTCCTCTAAAGCCCACAAATAAACAGTGTCAAGGTATAATTCATTAGCTTTAGAGGCGCTAATAGGCAGATTTTGTTACCTGTTTCCTTCTTTATGTTAGGCTAAGCTAACCTGACCAACAATGCATTTATCATATCAAAACACGAGAGTGGTATCAATCTTCTCATTTGACCTTTTGGCAAGAAAAGCCAATTAAAATATGCAATGCATATTTCCCAAAATGCTGAACTATTCCTTTAACACTGATGTAAGAAGCAACAACTACTTGCAGAACGATCAAACAAGCGCTACGTGTGTGTGTGTGTGTGTGTGTGTGTGCGCACGTCTGCATGATTCTCATTAGATCCTCAGCTCCAGGGTGCTGGGGAGTATTGTTGCCTTTCCTAATGACGCCTGAAGCCATCGACCAGGCAACGGTGGCGCAGGTGAGCAACACGTGTGTCCCGTTGTGTTGGAGAAACAACAAGGCGACGCTAATGAAGCTCTGGACCAGCCAGCCAATTGCAAGTGAGGCCTGGGGCTGCTTACGGCCAATTAAAAGCGGGCTCTCCGGGGGGGGACCCCCCCCCAGGAGACGTGGTGAGGTACCTCATCTACGTCAGCAGCTGGGCCCCAGCAGAACCCTCCTACAAACATGCATGCGTCCCCAGAGACAGCGATGTGAAAGACTGGAAGACAATGACTAGCAGCACGGGGGCCAATGCTAATGGTTGCAGTATATGATTATGATTATGTCTGCAGTGGTGGACTTGGACTTGTCATGGGACTACAAAACACAGTATACTACTACGACTACTGCTAGTACTACTGCGACTGGTATTACCGCTTGAGGGGAGTCAGTGATATACTTCACATTTACCTCTACCAAATGAAATCTCACTTTGAATACTGGTTCCTTTGTCCACTTGTCTATTTTCTCCGGGCTTTTTGAGGTACTTGTACTTACTCGAGTATCTATATTTCATGCTACTATACATCTAATCCAATACATGTTAGATGGGAAATTGTATTAACACGATTAATACTACGCAATAGTATATGTGTGTAAATCAAATGCTTCAGTAATCTATGACTTCTTGAGGTGATTTTACTACTACTACTACTACTACATTTCAGAGGGAGACGTACTTTTTACTCCACCACATTCATTAAGCAGCTGTAGTTACTGCCTACTTACTTTACACAGAAAGACTGTCATTTTTTGAGTTTTTTTTTTAGCACTGAGTTGTGTCTGCAGTCCTCAGACCCGCTAAGATGATAAGTCCGCTAATACCCCTGCTGCTTGCTCCCAAAGCTGAATCACTGCAAGCTCACAATAAGAATAATAATAATAATAATAATAATAATAAATGCAGATGAGTGTATCCACACCAAAACTCCACCCTTCTCTCATCTGAGTCATGTTTTTGGTCATTTCAAGTAGCCTGCATGACAAGACGACTGGATCAGTGAATCTAATGCAGCCGCTACCTGCGGTGTGAGCGCGAGCTGATGAGGTGCGGGCGCCTGTGCGAGTACTCACTCTTTCGGGAAGGGGATGGGCTGCAGCAGGCTGGCCAGAGCGGGTCTCCAGTCGTCATAGTCCGACCTGACAGGAGGCAGAGAGCAGTAAAAAACAGAAATGAAGAGGGCACAGAGTAATGCTGCAAAGAGCAGCCCGGGGAGCCGAAAAAAAAAAAAAAAAAAGACAAAGGAGTAGCTGA
The DNA here is from genome assembly GCF_043641665.1 of Enoplosus armatus. NCBI lineage: Eukaryota > Metazoa > Chordata > Actinopteri > Centrarchiformes > Enoplosidae > Enoplosus > Enoplosus armatus. The sequence continues at coordinate 25,257,108 of NC_092185.1, forward strand.
AACACGAGCGGCTCTGAGGCGACGCAGAACTACGGGGCGTCGATTTAACGGGAGGCTAGAGGAGCATTGCATTACCGCGAGTTAAGTGACAGCGGCTTTGTTACAAATGCTACAGACATTATTGCTTTTTAGGCCATCCTGTTTGGTTACTGCACCTACACCCCCGACAGAAGGACACACACACACACACACACACACACACACACACACACGTAACTGCTGCTCCACTTTCACACTGTGTAATCAGCACCGGGGCTCATACATTCATTCATTCAGGGCTGTTTAACCCATTTACACTCATCGGTTCTTCAGGCACACACACACACACACACACACACACACACACACACACACACACACACATAATGTCACCTTTACAAACTAGGACATTTACAAACGGTCAAAGCAGAGCGAGGTTTCTGCCTCTTAAAGGGAACTTTTTCCTCGCCACTGTTCGCCAAAGGTCTTGCTCGTGGTGGGAACTGTTGGGTCTCTGTAATAACATCATAAAGAGTCGGTCTGGACCTGCTCTGTATGTAAAGTGTCATGAGATGACTTCTGTTGTGATTTGGCGCCGTATGAATAAAACTGAATCGAATTGAATTGAATTGAATTGAATTGAATTTCCTGGGTTGTTGTTGTCATTTCTATCATATGACAGTGACTTGATGTTTATGTAAGTGGGCAAAAAGAGCCCAGCTCTCCTCAGACAGGTGAGCTGACACTGTTTGCTGTGGATATGTGCGTGCTGGGGGGGTAGAGGACAAACCAGAGCTGAGACTGAGAGCTTATGTAGAGATCAGCATGAGGAGTTGTTTTTTTTGTGTGTGTGCCTTAAACTGCATGAATCCCAAAAGTATTGGGTGGAAAATGTTACAACCCTGTTGAATTAGCTATTAGCATGTAGCATTCAGGTCGGAAAGGTCACACTGCTTATGTATTCGTTTGTGGCTGTATGTTTGAAGTCAAAAGTAGCCGCGTGACCACTATTCACATCAGTAGTCCATCATAATTCAAGGGGGTGGCAGTGTGGTAGCAGCAAGTCTCCCAGCATCGACAGTACTCAGTACTCAACAGAGCTTAGTTAAAAAGGTGCAGTCCGTAGACTGCATATAAAGATGGACGACATGACAGCTCCTCAAAAGTGAAGCCAAAACGTCTTGATCGCCGCCCCATTTGGTTTTAATTCGTTATTTGATGCTGTAACAAGGGGGCGAGACGCGTCGTCCATCTTTATATACACTCTATGTATCGGTGGCAGTGCCAGCGTTGTGTGTACACTCACAGCATCTTGAGGATGAGGGCGAAGCAGCCCAGCACTCGGTCGGCCTGCGCCGGCAGTTGGATGGACAGAGTGTTGACGGCCGGGCTGACCAGCAGGCAGTCGATGAGGTTGGGTTCGCTGTCACCCCCCGATGGCCCGCCCTTCCGCCTGGCGTTGGCCGAGTTGTTGTTTCGCTCCAGCTCCACCAGGATCTCGCTGGAGTTGACAACAGAGGGAGGAGGGGAGAGGGGCAGGGAGGGCGTTGGGGAGGAGATGGGAATGGTTGGGGCCGGGTTTGAGGGGGCGGGGGGAGGTGGCTGAGTGGGGCCGGGGTTGGCGGAGAGGGGGAGGATGGTGGCCGGAGGCGGCGTAGGAGGCTCGGGGCGAAGCAGGCGGAGCGGCATCGGGGGCTTGCGGTCGTTCTGCTGCTGGCAGCCGTTTCTTATCTCCTTCAGGCTGGGGGAGTTGTCCCGGCTGCAGAGAGGGAGAGGGGTGATCGGCACCACACCATGAAACCTACATCACCTACACCTACAAGTGTCAAGTACAGCAGCGATGCCAATGACGGCGAAAAGCAAGAGGCCTAAAAATAAAGTACGAAGACAGGAGGGAGAGGAAAGAGACGTGGGCAGTTAGAGCCGGGAGAGATGGGTGCCAGAGCGATGGCTCCTTTGCGTGCCGGAGTTTTGGAAAAATGAGCTATGAACGCTCCTCTCTGGGGCAACGGAAGCTGAGGAGATGACGCTAATTAGTTGCGATGGCCTATGCCAAGCATCTGCAGTCAACGAGAAAAGCCCCTATGGAACACGCTAGAAAGAAACAAGACCATTTAAATATATATAAACGACTAGACTGAGGTCAATTAGAAAGCAAACAGGCTGTGATTGCCTTTTGGAAATGGAAAGAAAGCTGCTTTATTTTCCCGAAGTCGTTTGGTTTCTCTAATGTACTGAGACATACAGTATGTTAATCTGTTGACAAAAAGGAAATCCCAGATGCTACACAGAGAGTTCATGTGCGATTCAGCAGTTTGCAGCTGCTTTTTTTAAAATTATATATATATATATACAGTGCTTAACAAATGTATTAGACCACCTGTCATAAAAATGAGAAAACACAAATATTTTAGAAATCTGTCAAAAACTTGTTTCAAATTAAAGATTGTGTTGTTATTTATTAGGCAAATAACAACGTGGAACAACTAAATAGTCCTTATTCACATATATTAACCACAAATCTTAATATTCTGTACGACCTCCTTTGGCCCTGATGACAGCTTGCATTCTTTGCAACCACAAAACAAATGTTTCTGTTCAGGAATGCAAGTAAATAACTGTCATTTGGCATCTCAATCAAAAAATAATAATGTGCTTTACTATTTTTCTTCTGCTTTTTTTGTAAAACAGTAAATTTGAGAATTCATGGATAACAACAATAATTATATTTCAGCATTAAAGAGATCATTTTGATTAAAGAGCTTGGCTTGCACATACTGGTGGATTAACCATTACAGAGACATCAGCAATACTGTTCATTTAGGGCAGCGGTGGCAAACACCTTACACTGGGTGGGGGGGTCTAATACATTTGGTAAGCACTGTATATATATTTGAAGGTATGATTGATGGAGGCCATTTACCCCATAAACAATGTACTATATTTAATAATTACGCTAAAGACTAAATGTAAAGATTATATCTGTCAAAGCTGCAAACTGTAGAAAACGGATGATTTTGCCACCTGTAATGCTGTGCGCATAGTCACTATCAAACCCATAAGAGCTCTTCATTCAAAAAATAAAAAAGGAAACTGATCCTGGGATCCTGGGATCCTTCTTAATAAACATAGTCACATTACGTACTCGATTGCCAATTCTGTGACATTGCAAACGAGTTGAAACTATAAATGGCGTAACGTGGTGCGGTATCGGATCTGCTTTCCCGGTAAACGCCTGCAAATTACTGCTCTGCGCGGTTTCCTTCAGATTAGTCGTGCGACGTGTGGGGAAATGACCAATCTTGTGTTTGTCTAATCAATGAAAAAAAAAAAAAAAAAAGGACTGAGGTAAACAAAAAGAAGGAGCGCTTCTACCTTCAACAGCTGAATAAACAGTTGTTTTGTGGTCAACGGTCAACCTTTAAAAAAAAAAAAGTCAATGGCTGCTGCTGCTGCTGCTGCTGTGGCTAAGCTTCCTTGGAACTTGACGTGTGTAGGCCTCTCCGGACGGCACGTTAAGATTTCCAGGCCAGTGTCTGGTGACGTTTATTTCTTCAATATTTGCTCAAGGGAATAAACGACACGGCACATTTTCCACGCTGGGCAAAATCCCAGCGAACGGCCCTTGATGTTTTTGAGGCTTTCATATGATCACCAACTAATGTACGAGAGTAAGCAACAGTGCGCTTTAGACCTGCTCTACATGAGAAGTGCCCTGGGATCACTTCTGTTATAAATATATAAATGAAATTGAATTGAATCGACGGTTTGAATTCTGTTCTGGGAAACAAACTAACCTAGGTAAGTTCAATTAGTTGTGCACTGAAATGACCCTTTAAACCCTTTTGGATTCACATCCCCACATCATATTGTGCACCTATCTAACAATATATGCCCCCCCCCCCCCCCCCCCCAAAAAAAAAATCCAATCATGTTTTCTTCCTGTAAAACAAAATATGAATTGTGACACGCGCTTGATCCAACCAATTTCAACCAACTTTTCAACTTTTAGCAGCACGGGGGCTAACATTTCGCTAAACATCCGTCTAGCAACAGTACGTCAGTTAGGACGCGCCCCCGTTTCAACGTTCAAAATCAAATTCCTCCCGGCGTCAAGTCCCGCCTGCCCCGCTTCACTCGGAAAATACGCCGCGATACGGAAGCCAGGCGCTCTCGAAATGCTGTTTAAAGCCTTCATGAGGGTGGGGTATATACACCGCAGATACCTGCTACATTAGACGCATTAGTTTTAGGTAGCGTGACTGAGTTTATCTCGCTCTTATTAACAGAGGCGTCTCCCATGGCACGGATGAGGGGATTATGGCTCAAAGTCGTCATAGCAACTTGCTCGTGTCGGATGGAAATTGTTCACACAATCAAATTACGAACAGACGTTTGCCTAAAAGAGAATTACCGCATTGCTTAAACTAGCACCCACAACTCATGTGAGAGTGAGGCGTTCACATCAACACTGGCCAACAAACTATTACACTTTTGAGGGGTTTTTTTTGTCAGGAACGTGCACATACTGTCATTAAACTCAGGTAGCCATTTTGGATGCGAGCAGTGTCGCCGTATATGAAACCCCCCCCCGACAGGTCTGAGCTGCTCGAACTGCAGCGGTCGGATGTGACGAGATGTCCGGACATGAGAGGAAAAGGCAGGTGTGTGTGTGTGTGCGACTGACCTGTTGATGAACTCCTCATAACAGGAATAAATTGCAGCGAGACACACCGCCACCAGGTTTGGCAGGACACGCGGGTGAGGGCACTGCCCTGTTGGTCCGTGCATGCTGCGACACACACACACACACACACACACACACACACACACACACAGGTGCAGGTTAGACACTACGGCCCCAACAACCTTTGACAGCACGCCATCAGCTTTATACACCTCGTCCCTAATGCTGCTTTACGTATTTCATGTCTAATGCATTCAAAATACGATATATAGAAATGGAGCGTTAACATAAATCCAGACCATCCACCACTGGTTTCTCACCTGTGGACAAACTTCTTGACAACCTCCATCCCGGCGTTGAGCTCGTTGAGGGCCAGGATGTACTCCTGAGTGAAGAGACGCAGTCGAGGGCACTTTCCAAAATCCTGCCAAAGAGACGCACAAAGGAAAAAAAAACAAAAAACAGAGTCAAAAGCATATAAAGCAAAGCAAACTGACAGAACTTGAGGATTACATCCAGGAATGTAAAGGTTTTTCCAATCTCTGTTTGGTTTAGTTAGTGAATAGAGGTACTATTTATTGCAATTTAGCCAAAAAAGTCAAAATAAGGCACTTTTTTCCTGATCAACCCCTTTATGATTAAATGCTGGGTAGGATAGAGCATGTACATGTTTTGTACCGTTATAAAACTGACAGTAAAACAGAATTTTTTTTTTTTTTTGTGAGGGGGGCTGATTAAGGTTCGGCAGCTCACTTTTGTTCGTCAGGCCCTATCTGGTAAACATCACAACATCCAGTTTTTAAGATTACATGCATAAAGATGTACTGACAGCATTTCTTCCTCTACTACAGATTGAAGGAATGTGGCGTTTTCACGTAAATGACCCAGAAACATGACATTGCATCCAACAAACAGGCATTAAAAGAGGAATCGGTACCAAACAGAAACCGATCCCCTTATTCTCGGCTCTGCTGCTGAATGCTCTGCGCAGCTCCTGAACGCAAGTCCGCTCTCACCATGTTATGTTTGAGGATCCTCTGGACCACAGGGGTGAACACTTCGATCACGACCATCGACCGCGGCCGCTCCCGACAGTGCTGCAACGCACAAAAAAACCCCCCCCGCCCATCAACAGGAAGTACTTTTGAACGCTTAACGCTATATGTTTGGGTATCGCTCTGTTTTTTGGCGCAGGTTGGCGATTGCGGCACGTGATCGCTCACCTTACAGAAGAACTCGCACAGGTCAGGTGGCGGGTGGTTGTTTTCCAGAAGAGGAGCAATGGCCTGAACATCCACACACACACACACACACAGACAGATGAATATTTCCACATCCTATCTCTTATTTACGCTGGCTGGGAGCCAGCAGCAACGCCCACAAAACCTCTCTCCACGTCAAACTCCTCTGTTCCGCCCAGATCACCGCCACGCGGCCACAAATACTTGGGCGCAACGTGAGGAGAATCCATATTTTCCCCTCAGTTTAAAAGGCCGAGACAACAAGAGGGCGGATTGAACGGTGTTAATCATTAACATCAAAGCATCGGTTTAGAGTGACAGTGAACTTTTGTACTCACCACAATGATGTTCTCATGATCCTGAGTGCTGAGATTAGAGTTCTGTTGAGAAGAAGAGAGAGAGAAAAAAAGAAGAGTTTAGGGAAGAACTAAATGGATCATGGTGTGTGTGTGTGTGTCATACTGTAATCAAATGTCCTCACAAGAACATAAAAAAAAGGGGGAATTCTCTAAGGGATTATCTTTAAATTAAGATCTGGGTTTAGGGTCAAGGAGGATTAGTGTCACTTAGGTAAGGCAAGGTAGGTGAGACAGGATCCGAATGAATTGTGGTTGAGAGGGAAGTTCCTCCTTATATTATACTGCACGGCACCAAGAGCATCCAAACGCCTCCCCTGGAACACTTCATCTCTGAGGAAATGACACTGGCGTCAGAGCGAACCAACGTGACGAGAGTCGGAGACGTTAGTCAGAAAATTACAATTCCCATTTCCCATTTCTTATATTTGTTCCCCTCGTGTATTCCTCTATAGATCCTCTCCAGCTCTTAAAAACCTCTTCCAAGTAGCGGAGCCTGTCGTTAGGCCACTTTTGCCATAAAGTGGGCTAAGAACATTCACGTAATATAAAAAATTTAAAGGAATATTTTCGACACTTTTGGTAAAACGCACTTATCGGCTTTCTCACTGAGAGGTAGATGAAAAGATTAGATAGAACTGTGTGATAAATACGAAACTACACCCGTCTATTCTCACGGTATTGATCTTCTCGTTCACCGCCGACTAAGAAAATAAAACATTTTGACAAATAAACATTTCTCTGATGAAAAACAATAAAAGGACTGGGGACATTTGTGCTGAGGAATCTCTACAGTGAAACAGAAATGAACGAATAAATATCCAATAAAACGAATATGAAAATAAGATATTTTGCGATAAAGAGGTTTGAATCTTATTTCACAACTGATTTGCTCATTAAGATATTTTTCACCATTTACTCGTGCGACCGTTAACTTCATAATGCCTTTTTCATTTTCTTAATTTTGAACACTTTGGGCCTCCGTACTTGACTGCGCTTTTCTTTTCCTGTTGTTGTTATAATCAAAAAGCTGAAGAAAATGGAAAAAGGCAATTAGGGTTAGATTTGGGTTAGGTAGGTAAAGACTAATATCAGGCATAAAGAGAAAATGGTATGGTCCTCACTGGTAATATATGCATGAGTGTGCATGTAAATGTGTGTGTGTGTGTGTGTGTGTGTGTGTGTGTGTGTGTGTGCGTGTGTTGCTACCTCAGCCAGCAGGGTGGAGATAATGTGCAACGGAGCCTGGTGGATGGACTCGTCCTGCAGCGGGGAGGTCAGAGCCATGTCCACCAGAGCTCGGATCTCCTTCAGCACCACATCCCAGCGACTCGGGTTGTTCAGGACCTTGCGGTACTTGTAGATCTTTTTCTGCAGGAGAGACAACACAACACCCCATGGTGAAATTCAGGAATACATTCATTTTCTATGGCCAGCTGCTTGCACTGGGCTGTGGAACCAGCTCTTCAGACACCTCAGATGGGAAGTGTTGCAATTTTGCATCCCTCACATGCTTGTTGGGTTTGCATGGAAATGTTTTATTCAAATAGGTGCAGTGAAAACCGGCGAAAACAGGAAGTGTTCGGGGGGGAGGATCTGCGCTGCGTGACGTCTGCCTATCACGACGCCTCTGTGTATATATAGGGGCGGGGCTTTCTATGTGACAGCTTTTGATTGTTTCTGTTGAGTGTGGAGCAAATTCAATTCTACTGCTACTCTGAACGACCTCAGGCGGACTTCCTTGTCCAGCTTTATTTAGCTTAGTGAGCACAGCACGGCTCTAGTGCTAACAGGCTTAGAGGCCTGATCCTCATGAAGGTCTGTAAAAGTGTTTTTTTGGGGGTGTTTCAACATGATCATTCTGCAATAAACTTCGATGTGTGTGCTGAAATACAGCACAAAAACACTATGTGTGTGTGTGTGTGTGTGTGTGTGGGTGGGGGGGTTAAAGGCCTTAGCGTGATGCTTTAATGGGGCCTTTGAAACAAATCAATTAATAGTTAAAGACAACCTATAACCTTACCTTCCACTGCAGGGAGTGAAACCACTGGTCCCTTAAGTAGCTGTTTGCAGCCTGTAGCAACACACACACACACACACACACACACACACACACACAAACAAACATACACGCACACAAACACACCCACGCAGAGAGATAGACACAGACGATTTGTTAACTCTGATCTCAGGTAACAGAAAGCAAATCCACAGAAAAGGATTTCATGACACGAAAATGCTCATAGTCACTCAGTGCACTTCGCCCTGACTGTGCGACACAACTTTCACTGTTTAAAAAAAAAAGACGAACATAACTTGATCATTAAGCGTCCTGGAGGTGAAGCCTACCTACACTTCAGCTCTGGGGGAGCTCACTGGACCCGTTAAAGCCACAGAAAAAAAAAAAATCTGACAGTCATGTCATTGTCTAAACACAGCAACCAAATTATCAGGTTTGGAACAGGTAACAGTGTGCATTTTATTGGAGGCCGTCAGGCGTTTAGGCATATTTGACTTAAACAAGACCAGGCTTACGCAGAGGAGCAGAGGTGGGATGAAAAAGAATGGGCGAAATAATGAACTGGACGTCTTCAACACCTCAGACGTAGCGCATTGCGAACCGACGTGACAGCTACGACTGCCAGAGGGGCTTTTAAAATGAACCTTGTCTTCGAAAAACAAAGAACCAGGACCAGAAACAAAAATGCTGCCATTCTTCCCATCTGCTTCCCGTGCGTTTGCACCTGTCCCACTGTTTGTTAACAGTAAAATAATTGATCGGCAGCAAAGCAGAGTGTAATGACTTTAAGGTCAGACCAGGTCCAGGTGCGGCGTGTTATTTAGAGGATTAAAAACGGCGCATGTCGTAGACCGGGTAGAAGGAACGGTACGTCCAAGTACAGCACGTCGCCCATGGTTGTCAATGAGATAGCGGATAAATGATTCATTTCTATGTGCTACTGTGAAGGAGTTTTAACTGTTTTTGGGAAAAACTTCCAAATTTATCAAATTCATACAGTTTTTTTTTGCAGGAACCCTGACTGATCTTGGCTCGCGGATAGGTACCGGCGGAGCTTTTCCTTCAAAGCGCCAACTGAATCCGACTGGCAGCGGTCCAAAACACCTGCCAGCAGGCACAGGCAAACACAGCTGAGGAAGTGGGTATACACTGCTGACCCTGCTGTTACTATTAAAGCTGCTATTGCTATTATTACAGCTGTAACTACCATTATCAGTCATATTTCCAGTATTATTATAATTATAGCTGCTATGGCTACTGCTGGTGCGAGCGGCAACGTAAGGCGACCACGCCCACTTAGGAGACAGGAAGCGTATACCATTTCATACCGTCAGCGCAGCTTGTAATGCGTCGTCTTCTGTTATAGAGCATCTTTGGTAACAGTACCAAATGTGCTTTGCTGGGTGGCTCTGGTTAATGTGAAGGTGATTTTTCGCCTCTCAGGAGGTCAGCAGGTACGTGGTATAAGGTTTCCAATGTAGGCTCTGGTACTGTCCTGAGTCTAAAACATCACAGCCACCAAACTAGGCAGCCCAAACCAGCCCCCTTTTTTTTTTGATCATGGAAAATGAATAGCTTAACTTAAAAAAAATGCATCCCACCGGGGAGCAATCAGGAGCAAAGTTCCCACTACGCTGATAGGTTGAAAAATCTCGGTCCAATCATTTATCACAGGCCACTGACCAAATAGTGTTCAGCTCTGAGGCAGCGCTCTGCTCCGTCCCTAGATGTTTCCTCTGTTCGTACCAGTGACTTTGCAAAAGCTATGAGCTTGATAAACTGATTCACATGAGATGTAAGAGTACAATATTATGCTCAAGTAAAAGTACTGTTATATCAAATATATTTTACTGAAGTAAAAGTACTTGTGTAAAAATGTACTTAGATAAAAGCAAAAAGTAAGTCAGTGACATAAGATGCTACTGTTAGATCTTCATCCTGCGCGTATCACCGATCACCCGTTGTAAATACGCACCAACCGTCCTCTGTATAGCCTCGCTGCAATTAACCCGAAAAGTGGACAAAAACTCAAGACAGTTAAAGACAAAATGACCAGCAATAACTAATAAGTACTACGGACACCACGGCGGCCATGAGAGAGAATCGACGTTTCTCAAGCTCAACATTATATAGAACTTATACAGAACGTCAATCCACAGATTGCGCGCAGGGGTAGAAGTGTGCTCCCACTTCAGTGGAATCAAACGTCTGGGGCCCGGGGTTTTTTTTCCCCCCCAACTTAAAGGATCATAATATATCTAATGAAAAGAATAGTTAAAAAATGATTAGACATTTTTCAAATATGCTATGAAAACAAGTATTTGTGTTCCCCACCCACTCCATGTCGAACTGCATCACTTCATCCCTCGAGCGTTGGATCAAACCAGTTGAACTGATTCGATTACTAGGTGATGACCTTTCCAACACACTGTTTGTAGCCATTGCTATTGCGTAGCCTAGCTAGCCTACGAATAAATGTAGCTACCCTGCCACTGGGAGACACGTGCGTTACCTGCAGCAGGACGGTGCCGCCGGGGAAGCTGAGCTGGACGCAGTACTTTGGAGCATTGTCCCACGAGAGGAGCTGCAGGTCCTCTATGGAGCTGTAGGACAATGACGTCTCCATGTAACCGGTGGGCTGGAGGGGAGAGGAGAGGGAGAGGATATTAAGTCACCGTCAAACATTTACAGTGCATACTGTATATATTTAAACAGAGCCGGAGGAGAAAATATTTTTACTGGCAGTCAGCTGGAAAGACAAAAAGAAACATATCCCGGGCTAACCTGCCCTGGGTAAACACGAGGCCAAACAAAAAGGCACGCACTACGCTTATACAGCACACAAGAGTAGTCTTTATCAGCCGCGGTGACATTTGATGGAGTTCCAAGTGAATAGACATTGAATGCTGAAACAAAAAGTGGAAAATCAATTTGGCAAAAGCCATTAATCACACGAATACACAAACATCACCTAGGAAGACGTTGTTAGCGCAGCTTTGAGTCAACGCACACACACACACACACACACACACACACACACACACACACACACACACACACACACACACACACACACACACACACACACACACACACACACACACACACACACACACGCTGACAGAAAACCCAGTATGGCGTGATGATGCAGATCTCCGCTCCCAGTCTCTCACAATGGCGAGGGACTGGGAGAGCAGATGCGTCTGAGTAACAGGCCACAACCTGTTTGCTCGTCTCGAAATGATCACAGAAACGCTGACAAATGACCGCAAGTTGTCCGGAACTCTTTAAAAACAAAAAGAAGAAAATGTAAACAGATGAAAAAATAAATAAATAAATAAATAAATAAATAAATAACGAGGCCCAGTGAAAACCGCGAAAGAAACCGAGCCCCTCTTCCCCGGGGGAGAAGTTTGAAGAGAAAAGTTGAATGCCACAGTGTGTCTATAATAAGACATGTGTCTGTCAGTAACACACAAATGGCAGCAAATGAATCACCAGTTGATTTCCCAGACATTAGCGTCACAGCATGACTTAGTACCAATTATTGTTGATGGGAGACTAACTGTATGTCCGCACAAATGGGCCCCCGCAGACGTCATCTGCAGTGGCTTTTGCTGCACCCTAATTAGGCAGCAATGCTTTCTGGCATTTATCAGCATTTTCTTTCCTTTTCCTTTTTTTTCCCCCCTGAGGCCGCTCTCATGTTAAAAACTCTCTCTGAGCGAACGCAGAGAAGTTTCGTCTGGGCGCGGCCGTCGAGCTCCAGGAGCTGAACTCTTTGCCAGGAAATCTTCAGAAAAAAAGAGTCTGAATTACTTCACTCTTTACGTTATCAGTGGACAAACACGGACAACGCGGGGTTTACTATTCTCGGTTAAGTGTGACACCAAGTGACGGATAAAGACAACTGCAGAGGTAACGGAAGAAGTGTAAACGCGTCGATGTCCTATCTGTGGGTCGCCAAGAACCGGAAATTGGAAACGGAGTAAATAAAATATTTCAACTGGATAAGGAAAGTAAGAATCGACAAATAAATAGGAAAAAAAAAAAAAGGTGAAACTAGGTGATCTGATTAGAGAACTCAATAAAGTGTCGTTGACCTTATATGCTTGTTGAAGTGGCTGATTCAGAGTGAAACTGGGAGAGAGCTGCCAAAGAGGGGGGGGACCGCATCCGACTGCGCTCTGCCTGATTTAGCTTCTTTTGGAGGGTCACAGTTTTTGCCTGGACCGCAGCAAACGGCAGGACCAGGACCTACAAACGTCCCCGAGTTACTGAGTGAGGGAGTGGGTGAAGTTACACCATCGGTCGGCCGAGGGTTGTTGGGAGTGTTTCCTCATTGGCCGCTGCTCTTTCAAAAAAAAAAAAAGGGAATAGGCACGAATGGTCCTGAGTTACGTCCTTGTTTATTCATGTGCAAGACCTTCAGACTCTTCCATTTTGACATAAAATGCCCCGTGTCTATTATCCTAATCTTTTTTCCCCCCGATTAGCCTCACTGATCAGTGGTTTTCTTAGGGCTACACAGCTGTTTGGTCCCAATCCCTTGAGTTCCCTTCGCATTGTGTGTGTGTGTGGAAATGCTCTTACTTTCACTATTAAACATAGCCGTGAGTTCTACTGTTGATTTCCTACGCTACGATTTCACCAAACGTTGAAGTGATCTCCCACCACGATCATCGAAGGTGATGGTTCACCACTGTCCTTCCAGGTTTCAATAATGCGTTGGCTGGTTCTTAACCCGATTTTAGTAGTTTCGGCAATCTCCTTAGTTGTTTTCTTTGACGCAGGCCAATAATTTCACCCTTCTGAAACAGTGTAGCTTCAGCTGACTTTAGAATGCATTTATTTATTTATTTTCCTCTCAACACAGAACAAGGGTGTTGTCCCCCGTCGCTTGCACACGATTGTCTGAATGTGACGATTAGGAGGCAAGCTCCAAAGTTATACTTCATGTACTATCATATACTTCCTTATGTGATTTCAGATCAGATTTATGCACATTTGTCCCACGTGGACATTGACGTACCGGCTGATTCGAGCAGTGTGTGTATCAGGTGTGTGTGTGTGTGTGTGTGGGTGTGTTGTTGTCAGACAGGAGAACCCACAGCACGTTAATAGTAATAATACTGTAAAATGAAGAAAATCATGATATCATTATTAAATACGTTGCTCATATACATAATACAAATGTAAATATATCGCATCCACCGCATCAGAGGTAGACATCCAAATATCATTATAATATTATTGTAATATCATTATAATATGAATGAACTGGAAGTGTCGAGCTGTAGTCGGTGTCTCAGTGAAACAGGCCTCCGCAGGCTGTTCTGGTATCACTCCACGTCCCCCTTCGTCTTCTTTTTCTGCTGCTTCCAGACAGATAAACAGCCTGTCTCTGGCCTCCTCCAGCAGACACACACACACAGAGTCACGGCTACGCTCAACACAAACACATCTGATTAGTTACATGGAAGCAGCAGCGAATGCCTCAGTGTCCCTCTGCAGTGGAGCCGAGCAGACAGGTGGTTCTCTTTATTTGCATCCATCTCGCTCTCTATAGAGCAAACAGGCAGCTTTCTCTGTTGCCCCCCCCCCCCCCCCCCCCTCCCCCCGCTGAAGAACAAACACGCCATTCCTTTATTTACACCTCCCTCCGCTGCTGATAGAGCAAGCTGGCTCTTCTGTCTCGCCCCCCTCCGCAGACACAGAATCCCTGCCGTGGAACTGCACCCATACAGGATTTTCATTACAGGCGACGTCCATGGCAAATATTGGCTCTGTGCAAGATGCCTCATTTCCTTGGAAGAGTAAACGTCAAACCCCCCGGTCTGTCTGTCTGCCTGCCTGTCTGCCTGCCTGTCTGTCTGTCTGGACGCTGCCAAAATGCTGCTTTTGACGCGCCAAAACAAGGCAACGCTGCAAAAATAAAGAGCGGAATATGAAACGTGTGTGCTGAGGGAGGAGATAAATGGCGGTTTTTTGAATAGGCAGAGGCAGAGCAGAACGGAGACAAACAGAAGGGGCTTCAATTTTCTGATAACCAGCCGAGGTTACCATAGATACTCGCATCCTGCACACGAGCGTGCAGCTACAGCCTGCCTCTACCTTCCTCTCCCGCGCGCTCATCCCATACGACTCCGTCTTCCCTTAATTCTTTCCTTCTCTCTGCTCGACTCTTGTTTTCGTTCCCCCCGATCCTCCCTTCCGCTCTTCTTTTCTCCCTCGACTCCGTTCACACCTGCCATTAAGCGCAAACGTTCGTCTCGTTTCTCCTGCTATTCATTTGACTTGCCTCCCTCGTCACTCCTGTTTCTACACACACGTACATGCGTTTTGAGTCATTTTGTTCCTCGTTCAACTCTCTGTAACCAGTTTGCACCCTTTGCCGCCCCTAGCCCCTCCTCCTCCTCCTCCTCCTCCTCGTCCCCCGCCCTCGTTCGTCTTCAGGCTAACCTTTGCGTTTTGTAGTGCTCTGCAAGTAAGGTACCTGCCTACAATTGACGATTCCGTCTCTTTCCGCCCTGCTTTTCATCGCGGAGTGGGGCTGGAGGAGGCCACGGCTCCTCTCGCCTCCTCTCCTCGCTGCTGCGTTACCATAGAAACAAGGGGACGGAGATGTATGTTGTGTTTTCTTTTTGTTTCCAGGGACAAGCACACAAGGGTGAATGATGGAAGGGGGAAAGAAAGAAAGAAAGAAAGCATGACCTATGCACTGTATTTTAAAAAACAAAATGTTCAATACGCCGATGCTTATTCAGGACACGCGAAACATGAACTCAACTCTGTCGAACTGTTGGGTGAAGATCTCCAGAGTGTCCATTTGTTTGCGCCTTATTGTTTATTGGGTACAAAAGGTTTTCAATACACATTCCACATATTACATGCTTTCTTCAAAGAAGAAGATGGGGTACGAAAATAGCCTTTTTACCCCCCTTCTGTTCTCCCCTGTTACTCCCACTGTACCCGAATTCCTGCGTTTGTTTCGTCTTAAAAATTCAGCCAGTCTGTGCTAAGCTCCTCGCCGATACCTACCCGTGCACCCAGACCAGCCGGCTCTCCTGCCCACATGCCAATTCCCACCCACCCCCACATCTCTGTATCTCAGGTCTATTCATACAAAAATATACATTTTTAACAATCAGCTTGATGTTGCAGAACACCCAGGACACCAAGGATAAGTCCAGAGTATCAAGTAGCAGTTGTAGAATTACTTTGATGGCCACAGCCTCTCCACCCACCAGGGTACCTGTCCTTCAGGTAAGCCAAACCAGAGCCACTTCTCCTATTGCCTTCAACCAAATTGACAATTTCCCTGTAAATTATACGTAAAAGTAACTTTTTCCGTGATTATTGGTTGTCATCGGTCATGGGACGGAGGTTCAGTGGTACTGCTTTTTGGCAACTGCCAGCAGTATGGACAATAAGTATTTATTCTTTTTTATTATTTCTCAAGGCAATGGGTCTCCAGGGACCTTGAAACCAAGTACTTTATAGAGTCATTTGAATATTCCACTCCAAAATGGACTTAGGACAGGACGCTCTCTATCCATCAGACGGAGCTATGCTCTACATGCTCTATATCATTTGGTGATCGGCTTTTTTTTTGTCCTGACCATTTTGAATTCTTACCAAACATTGTACAATAAGGGAGTCTGATTTCCTGGGAATGGGAGGCTGTTTCAGGAGGAAGCTTCTTATTTGGATATAGCTTAAGACATCTTGTCTACATCTTTTATAAGATGGTATAAGTGGATGAATTCAAAATTAGATGCTTTGCCATCTTTCATATCCAGAGTCTAATTGTATAATAAAGGGGGCAAACTCTCTCAAATGAGTCTCTGTTTTATCTGTAACCTAGATTGTCAATGCCCTCAACTGAGAGGTCCACAAGTTACACCTGAGGTTGGTGAGAACCCAGCCCTCCTAGCTGCAAGACCTTGCATCTTATCCTACCTTGCCAAATAAACCTGAAGATTGAGCAATTTAAAAGTTAGAAACATGTTTTTGTTTTTCGGTGGTAAGATGGGCAGAGTTTGGAAGACTAATAACAGCCTAGACGGCACTCTCAGTCTAAAAAATGTCAACTTTTATAGACTTTGCTTCCGGGTCCCATCCTGCAATCGACCTTCCAGGCACCCGTTGGCTTCCATTCCATTTTAGTTGCATATTAAACGGTTATTTCATTTGTCAGTTGATTGACTGGCGTGAATATTAGTCCGTTCACATTATTTCATCAAGCGGAAATGCGAGAACCAGCTTCTCAAATCAAGATTTGCTCCATTTCTCCGTTTTATTTCATTGTAAATGGAATATTAGGGAACCTTTTATAATAACATTATGTCATTAAGCCTCGTAGGTGCCATTAGTTAATGATGAACTACATTTACAAATGCATGGTGAAGCAATGGCCTAATAATGACTGATCGTTATCATAAAGTGTTATGATAGCAAATATGATGACCTAAAAAGAGTTTTAAAAGTTGAATGTCCTTGCAAGTTGCCTTTCATACCCTACGGATATGGATGGAAACCAATGGTATACCTTGGTCCTATAGGACTGGAAGGCGTGAATTCAAATTCTAAAACTATCTAGCATACAACACCGGTATAGTAGTACTGCATTCCTTTGAATACTGCTGAACAAAAAAAGTTTTTCCTCACAGCCAACGAACCCCATAACAAGACGAAAACCCACGAATGAATTGATCTCACGAACACGTACCGCGTACGTATCCAAAGCCTGATAAGTCATTGTAGCCACACTGTAGCACCACGGTTTACTATGACACATCCTTCCCTCCTCTTTTTAGCCCCATGTTTATGTTGTTGCATCTTTTCTGTTTATTCTCATAATACAAATGACTAATCTAATATTCTAGAAAAAGAACTCTGGCTGCGATACAGCAGTCGAGTCGCAAAACACAGCATATGCGCACACACACACACACACACACACACACACACACATGCCTGTGTAACAAACAAAGCAGGATGTTACATATGTAACCATATCCACCAAGAGACATTCAGGGCACTGAATTCAGTTTGGTTCACATGAAACCTCCGTGGGTCTTTTGCAGCCACTGTGTTTGCCTGCATCATCACACACACAGTGGCAATCCTGTTGAAGACGGATAGTGGGTGGATAAGAGGGCATTTGAGTTGACGTTTCTTCCTGTTCCTGTCATCAAGCAAACATTATCATTTCACGTCGGGTTTCATATTTACCAATAATCACACAACAGTAGCTCAGCAGCAAAAGGGCACTCAGCAGTGGCCCAGATTTGAAGGGCATGAGCGAGTTGACGTGACAGCTCTCCGTTTGTTCAAAGCGGCCGCACACTTAACATAAACATGCCAGACGCTCTTGTTAAGGGACTTACTCACAATGTGAAGCTGCTGGACTGTGTGTCTGTGTGTGTGTGTGTGTGTGTGTGACGTCACCAAGCATTAAAGAGTCACTTCCCCGAACAATAAGCTGCTCTACTTCTCCATTTGCGAAGGAACAACCACATTGCTGCTCCTTGGGAGGGTGAAAAACACACTGCTGACCCGCAGCACGCTGTCAACGAGGGGGGGGGGGGTTGTCAAACCGCAGAGGTTTGACAACCCTACTTTCTGTGAAAACACAGTTCCAAGAAACTTTTCAAGCCAAAAATCAAAGTGCATACGTGCGTCGACTCTCTCAAATCAGTATATTAATGACAGCAAATTACGGCAGTGCAGCAGTCCAGCACTGTGAGAAACTAGCTCGGTGCTACAAAACCATTAGTCGCTTATGTGATCACGCTACAGGCAATGGCTTCACACTGTTCCACCGATTGGCACGACAACGGATGTAAACAACGTTTCAAAGTCTTCCAAGAATTTGTCTCAACAAATGTTTTATGGGGCAGGAAATGCGTTCAACGCGTTTATTATTAGGCCCACGCTTCGGAAGTGAACGCAAACACAGCTGTCGGTTTACAAAAGAAAACTCAAAAAGAAAGTGCAGAAATTCATCAAATGGCCCGCACATTATGTTATTCACATGGGTCTGGGGGCCCCAGGACAGTAGCTTGTATTGCTTGGTGGCCAATCCAGCTTGGGCTCATCATTGTACATTGAGAATGCCTTTGTGTCTCAGACTATTGGTGGAAAAGAAAAAAAAAATAATAGGAAGAAATACTAGAAATGTATCCCGGAAGTACTTAAGCATTTGGATACAATAGTTTTCTCATCTTCTTTGTTATCGTCACTAACAAGGAAGTGCAATGTGATCGACCAGATTGCGAGGAACCTCGCATGTGCGGTTCTGAAGGTCACAGTGGTCACAAAAAAAATGACTGCTGCGATGATTGTCCCCTGTAGTAGCGGGTCAACACTCAACACAGTATGGGGGACACGTGGCAGACACGTGAGCGCACCTGGATATCTTTCTACTGTTCGGTTATTTAAATGGAAATGTCTCGAGAGCTGGACTGAGTGAGCTCTAGTTCTCAATATATATATATATACACACATATATACATATACAGTGCTTATATATGTGAATAAGGACTATTTAGTTGTTCCAGTTTGCTATTTGCCTAACAAATAACAACACAATTTTTAGTTTGAAACAAGTTTTTGACAGATTTCTAAAATATTTGCGTTTTCTCATTTTTATGACGGGTGGTCTAATACATTTGTTCAGCACTGTGTATATAGATGGAAGGCGAAAAAGGAACTGTTTTGCACAGGTCTGCTTGCGCACGTCATTTCCTCCATGCAGAGCGATAATGGTCATTTTGTATTTTCAACAGCTCAAGCCTCAGTTTGGCGCGGAGAGGCCCGGGGGACTCCCTCACGTTTTGCATTCCTTCTGTGCATTTTAAAAATAACGAAGAAAAAAAATGGATACTTGTATGTTGCATACGAGCCTTCTCAGTGTCAGCTCAACAAAAAGAGAAACTTTCAGAAAATATATTGTTCTTAACAGGCTGATTTGGCCAGCTAACAGACCAGCTAGCAGTTAACAAAAATTGCTTGCAGTTTTTCGGCACTTTAATATGAGCTACAGCCGAGGATGAGAAAAGCTACATTTTTCATACATCGCAAAAATGTTTCTCCCCAACGTGCGAGCTCATTCCGTGCTTTTTGTTTTGTTTTAATTGAGTTTCTCATTTCTTTTTTAAACTTGCCTCTCCTGTATTTACTCCGCGTCCGCTTGCAAGCTACGACATGAGCAAGGACAAAGAAATGTACAGACCTAATTCATGACAAAAAAAAAGGTCACAGCCTCTGGTTTGTTTTTCGGGGATTTGCTTGAAATCGCTTCCTTTTTCCGGCCAAGACGTGGTTCTGGCACGCACTCTCCCTGTAAAACCACGGCTTGTTGGGGTTTTTTCTCTTTGTGTTTTTTTTCCACAGATCAAATAAACGATACATATTAACACGTTAGTTAGAAAGACTAATAGGTGTCGATGTATTTTCTTTCATTTGCACACAGCACAGACCGCCTGTATCCCGAGAAGCCATCACGAACGCTGCAGTAACATTCGCATACTACATAAAATATACAAAGAGGAGGTTCCAGTGTGACATGAACATGTCATTTGTGCCAGTGCGTTACCTTGCTACCATGAGGTGAAACAGCTGTTGCATTAATCACTGAATCATGCAAACTAGAAGGCAAAGTGCCGCCGAGTAAAATGGCAAAATACAGCCTTGTTTTTTTTTTTTTCCTTCCATTATGGTTAAAAACAACCCACAGTTTCCCTGAAAGACGTCCCAAATAAAGAATGACCGCTGCAGGGCTGCAGTCTCCACTCCCTGTCAAGAGTTTGCCCTCTCTTGTTTTGTTTCTCAGTTTTTACCTCATCCTTCACTCGCAGACACATGACGAGGCAGAGCGGGGGGGGGGGCAAGTCCGTCTCTAATCTGTTCTCAATGTCATAATGTATCAATATGGCAGGAGAGAACGCTATCATTCCCACAGCTCAAATTCTTTGCCTAATGGCTGCATTGTTCAAACAAAACTGGGAGTTTTTTGAATGTGAACGTGTGCTGCAGCCGGTCCGGAGCTCTTTCAAAGCCGTGTGTGTGTGTGTGTGTGTGTGTGTGTGTGTGTGTGAGAGAGAAAGAGAGAGAGAGAGCGCTTATAGGCTGTGGTCACAGCATGCTGTTTCTTTTCCCCTTTATTTTCAATTTCAAATTTGCTGTTATCTTGTGCTACTTCTGCTTCGCGGCGCTGCGTGATCAGCTGATCTGGACGTATACTTTATTGGCAACATCCTCTGGTTTCTGCTTGCAAAGAGAAAGACACACACACACACACACACACACACACACTCTCGTCATTGTTCTGAGGAGCTTTCTCGTCTACATGTCCACACATTGCAGCTTCCGTCATGTAAATTCTAGTCTCATTTTAAAAAGGACAATCCAACCCACATTTTTTAGGATGTAGCTGTACAGTTCAAGAGTCTGGGTTGATAAAATAAGGATTGCTGTTAGCACCTGTGCATCAAATGTTTTTTTTTAAATTAGAAGACATATTGTGGGCAGATTATATGGCACTTTTGCGCCTCGAGAAGAGTTTTCCCCTGCCTTTGTGCAGCCTGCAACCAATCAAATCGTTCCGTTTAGGCCTTGCTTAGAGATGGCTGAGATGAGGATTAGAGCCATGCTCGGGGGGGGTTGAGGCCTACTCGAGGAGAACAAGGTTGTATGACGCATTATAAAACCACATCAGGAAGTATATACTTTTTTTTTTTTATAGAAGTGGGGGGAGTTATGACAGCTGGGCTATAACGCTACACATTCAGGGTGTATGCAAAGTGGCAGGCCGTCGTCAGCAAGAATGAATACATTCTTCCTGACATTATTCAGCCGATTTGCTTGCTTTGTTCTCAACTTGTGCTACTGTTACATTACATCCCCCCCCCCCACCTTACTGGCACTACGATACAATTACACACAGAAGAGCTCCTAGCTCTGCAGCATGTGTTGTTGAGGCCTTAGACCACTACGATCAGCTTCGGCTCGATTTCGGTTTAAAGCTCCTTCACGCAGTGGAAGTTCAGAAGGAAGTCCTCACCTCCCACACCGCGCCCTCTCGGGTGCCTTTTGAGTCTTGCATCCTTGAGTCCATGTGTGTGTGTGTGTGTGTGTGTGAACGGGGGCGTAAGGGCTCTGTGTTACAACAGTTTGCAGTTCGGTCAAAGTGTATCACGTTTAGCCCTATAGCCAATGAAAGCGACAAGAACACAACATTAACGTGGGAAAACACTACATTTGCGCATGATGATTTATAGGGGTGGAAGGAAGGAAGAAAAACTGTGGACTGCGGTGATGCCTTTTAAAACTGTGTTGCTTCTAAATGTATCTAAGAAGCATTGTTGTACGCAATTCTATTTCTCTTTATTCTATACACTTACGCTCTAGGCCAAATTCATATCAATGTAATTAATAAGATTATTATTATTTTTTTATCTCTGTGTTGTCATTTCATCTACACTGGTGTTCTCTACCACCAAACAGGACCTGATCCATTTTCCAGAATCCTGAAACACACACACGTAGTTCTAAGTGAGAGACTTCTGACCTCCAAAGCCAAAAGCATTTACTTACAGTACCAGAAGGCAGTAAAATTAAGACTTGCCAGGTAAGACCAGTCTGCTTATCCAAATAAAATGTTAGGTGCCAACAACCTTTTTATTCTTTGTTTTAATTAAAAACACCCAAAAGACCTTCAGTGGAAGGCAAACTGACAAGAGAGGCTCACGCTACGCAGCTTCTTACGTAACCATTGTACACTTCGGACTCCATACATGATCAGAACCACCCTCAACCCCCCCCCCCCCCCCCCCAGAATTCCTTCCTTTCATCTCAGGCCTTTTGTGAGGGAGGCGCAACACAGGAAGTGTTTGCTTGCACTAGCGCCCTTCTTACGCAAATGTGATGTAGGTTAGGGCTGACTAAAAGTTGTGGCAGGCAGGTTCTGTCAAAGGAAAGAAGAGTGAGTCACAGCTCTCTCTCTCTCTCACACACACACACACACACACACACACACACACCTATCTTTACAGGCACACGCAGAAAAACACACTCATCTATGAAGAATCAAGTAGCACCTTTTCACATGTTAATTCCTCCTTAAATGAGTGAAAAATCACAGAAATGTCACAAATGTCATTTTCTATACAACTCACGAAAAAGTGTTGCAGAATTGCTGACTCACATTTCTCGATTCCATCTCCATCTCTTCCCTGACAGACACATCACTCTTCTACATGAACACTGGCAACATTGACGGGTTGCGCTACCTGACGGTATACGTCACAGACAATACAAAACTATACACACACACACACACACACACACACACACACACACACACTTCACACAGGACAGCTACAGACATGTAAATATAACCAGTGCTAGTCAAGCCTGTCTGCTGCATTTGACCACAAGTACCCCACCCACATCATACTCGGAGGAATGGAGAGCAAAGTGGAAGGGAAAGTGACCCCCCCCCCCCCCCCCCCAATCCTCGGATGGGCCGCAAACCACCCTGTGACTGGAAGAGACGGTGAAACGCCCGCGTACGTCCCATACAATTGAAAAACATCCTGGATTCTGCCTCGCTCGATCCCCTTTCCTACGCCTGGCACGTCTTTCATGGAGGTCCCTCGAGGAATTGCATTTCTTTTTTTTTCTTTTTTTTTAAGTTATGTTAGGCAGCGTAAGTGTGAACCGTTTCGACGATGATGTGGAGACGCGCTAAATGGAGCGTAAATACACAGAGGTTTGGTGGCGGTTGAGTTCGAGTGAGTGAAATTTGAATGATTGAAAGCATTTTGTGCGGGAAGCAGTGAGAAGTGATCCACGCCGCCTTCTGAAAAAGTGAACTCAGTGTGGAGAAATGTGAGTAAGCAACTGCATAAAAAAAACAACAACAACTGTACCTTAAATGAGATTCATGTGATTTTTTTTTGTTAGTGAAGCTAACCCTCTTGGCAGCCACGCTGGCTTTCACTAAGCTTTTTTTTTTTTTTTCTCTCCTCACAATCATCTCAATTATTCGCCGTGTGCGGGGATGTTGTTGGGGATGTTGTTGGAGACGCGGAGTCGACGCTCTTTGCCTCTTTTGTTGCGGAGTAGTCTCTCTGAGAGAGCCGAGCAAATGGGTCAGCATTGTTCTTCAAGCCCACGTTGCCGCTCTCTCTTCGACACCAAGCACAACAACGCCACTCAGGAAGTGCACATTCATGCTTCACTCTGGGAAAATAAATAAATAAAAACCACCTCTCTTCCTCATATTTCAGTGAGGAATACTCACAGACACATGATCGCTGTGCACGGGGTGTCACCAACCACACACACACACACACACACACACACACACACACACACACACACACACACACACACGCTGCGAGAATTGGATAAATCACCCACATGACTCCATTCAAGACTGAAGAATTTAGTGTTAGCATCATCATTTCTACCACTGGGGGGGGGGGTCTATGCAGATCCAGCTTTTGCAATGAATACAAAGCAGACTACACTAAAGGCCAGTTTATGATCAATGACACCGTTTTGAAACATATCATCTTCGATGTTAAAGAAACGTGCAGTGCTTAAGACCATTCAACCGATGGCTTAAACGCACCGAGGTGCATTGTCATCTTACAGAACAACCGTTCCCATTCGTCTCTGGGGTTTTTTTTTGTTTTTTTTTAACAGAAACATTTATGACAGCCAGACAGAGCATTTGGCTCTTTGAATCAACAACAACAACGAAAGTACCCACTATAAGCAAGGGAGATCCTCGGAAAGATACCGCTTGAAAAGAACTATATAGCAGCATGAGGTAAACAAAAAGTTCTTCAAAGAGTGTCTATGAAGGTAGACTTCTCGTACACACGGTGGTTTGACATTCACTAGAGGTGGTTCCACGGTTGTGAAGGAGTGAATGAGCGTTCCTGCGGAAGCACACCCCGACCGCCGTCGCTGGTATTGGACAATTCTTCAAAAACCCACGAGTACTCAGTAATCAAGGGCAGGATCACACCCACATACTTGACAAATATACTGGGATACAGTGATCCGCGACTTAAAACGCATCTGGGAACATATCTGTATCTGAAGTGGGAGGGGCCAATGGCCTATTCCCTACTTCCTTGCTCGGACCACACCCATCTTCAAACTCCGCCTTCATTTTTTTTTTTTATCTCAACCACACACTTAAAGGCCATACTGCTTTCTGCATTGGTAAAATGCAAGCTGCAGAATCCTCTGATGTGGACGTGGTTGCTGGAGAACACTGGGTTGGAAGTGAAGTGAAGACATTTTCCTATAAATAAAATGTTTGCATTGAGTGGCCACTTTAATATACAAGGTGCACTTGTGCAATTTAATGCAATCCAATAGAACAGCCGGGGGGGGGGGGGGGTTGTACAGTACTGGTGCTCCCATTCAAGAGTAGAAAGCAGCATAAATTTAGAACTAAATGTACAACATATAAAAATAAGAAATGGAAAATAAAAAATATACACACATTTACAATATTTAAGTGAACACCGTCAGAGGTATTAATTGAACTGGTCTACATTATATTGGGAGGTTATTCTGCCCCATCATGTATGTATGTATGTAAACTGGGAGGACAAACAATTAGAAACACCTCTAAATATAATGCAATCCAGCACCGCTAACTACAACCTCAACGGAGCGCTGCAGGAATGAGTCCTAAAACCCAGAAACCAGGGCGATGCTAACTTCCGGGTCGGCCTCCATTACAGTATCAACAAAACGGAACATTATAAGCCTCATAAAAAGGCAGAGCTGATGGCGGAGCATGTTGGATTACGCTACGACTGTACAGGCGTACAAAAATAAAGCGCTCCCTGAATGTATTGAGCTACTTTTTTCATAGAACACAGAACGTAGTTCAACTTACACCCAGTGCGTGGAAGCTTTTACATTAGCTATCCGTAATACCTGATGCCTAGTAGCCATTTCAAGTTCATTTCGTAACAACGCTCCATTGTATGAGTGACAAGAGATCCCCGGGGAGGTGTCAATGCAAGAACGCCGCGCAACAATGAGCATTCAAGGCCAGCAATGCAAGACACTTTTCCCTGAATTCTGATGTGGAAATAAGGTTTGCCTAATGCCCGCTCCCCCACAGAGATGATTTCCTGGCTGTCGCTGAGGGCTGCTGTTGACTGGCCAAAGTTCGAAGGCTATTCCCGTTTCCCCACTGCAACCACACAAATCGATAAAGAGCCGCTGATATGCACCACTTGAAACCCGCACCCAGGAAATGGGATCAGAGCAACACAAGATGGCCCGAAAAAACAAACAAGCACTTTCAAGTATTTCACAGGACTTTATTTGGAACTGTGAATTCTTAAAAACACACACACACACACACACACAATAGACCCACAAATCCTGCACTACTTGTCCAAAATAGCTCAGGTGTTGGCATGGCTTCTTGCCGTCACTCAACCAGGAGTCTAACTAAGAGAAAAAGTCATCGTCTCTGCCAGATGTGCACAGTCTGACGTGTAGAAGAAGCTGAGGGCAGTAGTTCCACTGTGAGTCAACTGTAAGGTCACAGAGTACCGGGCGACAGAAATGAATAAACCGTGCGTATAGATGTTAAACTCCTAGCATCGCAATGACGCCGCAGGGTAGACTTGCACCATTTATTACCAGTGATGAACCTGGCAAGTTTTAGTTCATTGTCTAGCTGTCCAGCCCGCGACTTTATCCGTTTTGGTTCACTCTTAAAAAGTGTTTGTTGGTTTGTTTTTGTTTTTTGGACCCATCATCAGGCTGCTGTGCACGGCCTGCTCGGCGCCTTAACAGCAGACAGACACAGTTGGTGACTTGCTGGTGAGCATAGTGGAACTTTTAAACAGCTGAAGAGCCATTCATTTCCCTCAGGAAGCGGTAGAGACCCAAAACAGAGCCAAAAAGGTGGCCAGAAGTATGTCTCTGAATCAACGATAATGACGCTCTGAGGAAATAAGTTTCCAAAACAGGTTTGGCGTATCAACTTAAAAGACACAAATTAGACGGGGCGTTTTTTTTTGGGTGTACCCTCAAGTTCATGCAACAACAACAACAAAAACAAAACATAACATAACATAGCGTCCCATGCGCGTGGCAGCGTGCTTTAATGGTAATGCCAAATTGTCAGCAGTGTCAAACTGAGCTTGCGGCGCGCGTTAACAAACAGGAACTACGGGCAAGGGATCGGGCAGTTCCCCACCCCCCCCTCCTGAACCAGCATATGCTAACGTGCTAACACAGAGCACCAACAACAACAACAACAACAAGAAGTTTACAAGCAAATCAATAAATCATCAGTTAAAATCAAAGTATGAAGAACCAATATAAACCATCCCACCCATTCATCACTTGTAAACTATTCTTAGTGTGATGTGTGCAATAAATTCAGCTGAATTATTGAGATTTTATACTGGAGAACACACACAAAAAAAAAAAAAGAAGTCACAAGTCTCTGTTCCGGCAATGATAACAAGTCTCCGAGACTTTGCACACGGCAGCGAGCGACTCAGCGCGCTCCTCCGGCATGGGTGGCGATAGGCAGGCGTCCAAAAAGGCCTCTAACAAGGTGTGTTGATAAAACAATGGGCCTGGCTTTGTGGAAAATGTCAGAAGTGTTGATAATAACAGGAGGAGGGGGGGGGGGGGGGGAATAAAGGCTTTTGTTATTTTGGCCTTATTCCGCTGAATTACTAACAATTCGCAACTGACCGCCACAGACATGACTCCTGTTGTGGTTGATAATTACATGGTGGATGATCCCAGGCCAGTTTTACATACACAGCTCACGTGTTTGAGGTACAGTATACGTTTTGGACCGCCAGTTACAGATATAGTCTCTCCTCCTTTGTATTTATCGCCCCACCATCAGTTACAATATCCATGCATAGTGATATTTATGATGATGATGATGATGTTGATATGTAGGCCTGTTTCTCATTGGACTGATACACCGAGTAGCCCTGGCAGCTGATCAACAGGCCCTATATATATATATATATATATATATATATATATATATATATATATATATATATGTGTGTGTGTGTGTTGCCACATTCGCAACATCCTCCACGTATTCTCGCCGGTGAGATTATTAGAATAACAAATGATCAGCAATGTTGCTGGATATTTATCAGGACAGCCCGTCTCTACACGCCGCAGGCAGGAAGCAACACATGAATGCAGTTTGTTACGTGGGGATGCAGTAGACCACTGCAGTAGGAGGTTCAGGCCCCATCTGACCCCCCCCCCTGCTAAAAAGCCTCCTGGAGCCATTTGATGACCCATAAGAGACACATACACACACACACACACACTTGGAATCCCTACTTCAAGGCACCTTGTGCATCCCCCTGCCTGCACACATACACCCCCCCCCCCCCCCCCAGTGTGAGAACCAGAGGGCTGCGGGTCACAGGTACAGGTACGGTGGAGATGTCTTGTTAGGCAGGGGTGCGGGGGCCCCACGGCCTTCTTGTAAACTGCGTCAACAACAAAACAAACAAACAAACTAACAAACAAAAAAGACAAAGACTGTGCGTCCAGACAAGAAGAGACAAACACCAGAACTGCCTGTGGAATGTGAAACGCAGCGTACTGTATAGTCTCACACACACACACACACACACACACAGGAGGCCGGAGAGAGAGAGAGAGAGAGAGAGACACTCACGGTGGCCGAGGTCAGGCTGCTGTCCGTGAGCGTGAGGTGGTGCGGCTCCCACCTCCGCAGGAACTTGGAGGTGAGGATCTTGCTGAGGAAGGTGCGGGGGTGCTTGACCACGCACACCTGGATGTCCCCCTCGTGGAGCAGCTTGTACCGCATCCCGCCGCCGCCGCCGCCGCCGCTGCTGCAGTGGTGCAGGGACCTCTTGCACGGCCCGGCGCCCGGCTTGGTGGCGGCGGCGGTGGTTGTTGTGTTGTTGTTGTTCCCCTCCGACATCTCCCCCAGCAGAGGCTTGCTCTCCTCGCACTGATAAAACTGGTTGTTGTGCAGCTCGCTCCCCCCGCCGCCGCCGCCGCCGCTGCTGAAATCCATAGTTGAGTAATCCAACAGTTTATTGCTTCCAAATGTTAAGGGGGGGAGGGGGGGGGGGAGAGAAAAACGCGTCGCGACGGTACAAGAATCCTACATGTATATGAAAAATAGACACGGGTAAGGTCGTTCGGATCGAGCTGGAGGGGGGGTGGGGGGTAGGGGGTTGTAGAGAGAGAGGGGGGGGGGGGGGGTTGGGGGTACCTAGCTACCTACCAACCGCTATAACACGACCTCAATCACTGAAGACACGCAGCCGAACAGCGTCTTACGGCAGGAGATCCACACGGCGGAAGGCTTTCATCACACAGCGCGAACAATCCACCATTTTCCTCCCCGCACAATGCCCCATGAACTGTCTCCACGGTGCGCGTCTCGCCTCCCTCCCCACCCCCCCACCCCCCCTTACTAACACCAACACCACCACCACCACCCCCACCACCACCACCGACGAGCTATTCAATATGTTAGGGCCATGGCCTTATCCATTCCGTCCGTCCGTCCCGGTGCCAAACCCGAATAATCCACGGCGAAGAACGCGCGAGAAGAAGGAGGAAAAGCTTGAGGCGCGCTGGAGGGGAGTAGGTGAAGGGGGGGGGAAGGGTTGGTATGTCCGACGGCGGTGTCTTCTAGGGTCTTCCGCGGGGTTTTGTGGTCATTTCGGGCTCACTGGCACGGTTTCCTTTTATTCAGTCTTTTTTTCTCTCTCTCTCTCTCTCTCTCCCCCCCCCCCTATCTCGGTGTAAAGGAGCCAGCGCTCTCCGGCAGCGCCGATTGGTCCCCGCTCGTTCATGTGATACCGGACTGACGTCAATGGGGAGGCGAGCGGATGAGCCCGTGTGTCTTTTGCGCTTGACTGTCTGCCGAGGGCGCACGCTCACCCCCCCCCCCCTCCCCTCCCCTCCCCTCCCACCCGCGCTCGAAAAATGGAGGAGGGCGCAAGAACTTCAGAAGAACCCTCCTCTATTCTTTTTATGTTTTTTTTTTATCCCCCTTCACTGGAAATGATGCAGCTTGTCGACATCTTTTTTTTTTTTTCCAGGGAAAAGGGGGGGAGGGGGGGGGGCGCTGGCGAATCAACATGTGGATGAGCTTTGTTAGGAGGGGGAGGGACACAGGGAGAAAACAAGAGAGGGACAGAGGGAAGTGATGTCACTCGGGGGGGGGGGAGTTCACTAGCCTTAAGGGACACGGTTCCTGTCATTCACAAGCATTTCACATGTAACGCAGTTCTTTGGAAGACAAACATGCATCACAAGTGGTGTGAATTTTTCAAACCCTCTCACATTTGACTCCCAGGAGCTTTGAATTGCTCAGATTTTGTTATATGATATGAGACATTTCTTTTTTTTTTATTTAGTGAGTGAACTGTTCAATGTGTACATTTTATTAAAAAAAACAAAAAAACAACAACAACAATTGTGTGTGAACTTGAATTGGAGAAGGCAAACTCCCACCCGTGTCACTGAAACCCGAGTGTTTCACCATAACTTGCGCGGACGTGTCTTTCGGCGGCCTTTTGCTGTGCAATCGCTGTGCCGCAGGCTGTGCATTCTTTTAGGATGACGTCAGAGGATGTTTCTTAATTTTTACTAAAGCGCATTCATGCCCCCCAGAGTACGAGCCCTCCCTGAGCTTTGGTCAGATTCCATTTAACGCTGTGACATTTTTGCAGTGGGTATTTCCCCACCCCCAGAGGGCGAGCCTTGTGGATTTTTTTGCGGACGAGATGTTGTGCAACGGGCCGACTGCCGCGACGTTTGTTGAATACATTCGTGCTCCCCAGAGGAGGATCCCTTGCAGGGCTTAACAGTATGCGTTTTGCTCTCTCAACATGTGAATATTGTAGTGTGTAATGGACATTGCGGCCTCTGGGGACCCTGAGCTGGCTTTGGGCTATAAATTCCACAAGGCCTTTTTTGAGACACCTAAAAGCTTCAAAATTCACAAGTGGGGGGGGGGGGGGGGGTACCTACTGATGTATTTTATGTCGTAGAACACAACATTGAAATCTCTTAAGCTTGCGTTAACTCGCCAAACCAAACCAATTCAAAAAAAACCCCACTGACTTCGAGACGAGGGAACCGGCCTACAGGGCCCATTTCTAAGTATTTACGAAATGGACACACTAAATTCTCTTCCGCCTTCAATATAGTGGGGTGGTGGCAGTTTCCTCGCCACCGTCCCCGAAGGTCTTGCTCGTGGTGGGACCTGTTGGGCCTCTGTCATAACATCACAAAGAGCCGAGACCGGCTCTATCTGTAAAGTGTCACGAGGCGACTTTTGTCGTGATTTGGCGCTGTATATAAATAAAGCTGAACTGATATGAGAAATAACCACTCGCATCCTTAAATGACAAACCGGAAAGCGCGCTGCAGGTCAAACGCCGATTATGTTTCATAAACATATCATCTGTCAAATGCAGGTGGAAAGAAAAAAAGAAATGACATCATTGTTTTGAAACTCCCAGAGGAACGAGCCAGAGGGAGCCGGGCCGTAGAAACGCAGGTGAAACAGCTGAAGGTAACTGACTGAGGCTTCACAGCTTCCCATCTCAAGGGTCCCCAACTCGCAACAACAACAACAACCACCACCACCACCACCACCACCTCGGTGTCGCCTCTGAGGTTTCCACATGTTCCCGCTGGGACGTCCCGCAGATCTCTTAAAGCCTCATTTCTGCCCACAGTCCCCCATCAGCAGAGCCCTTCCTGTCTCAACCACCAGCCAGCCAGTATTGTTCTGAAGACAAGTTACAACACGCCGGCCAGCCCCCGCCAGCAGACTGCTGTCTGCCGTTGTGTCAACAGTCAATGAAAGCCAATGGGGAGAGAAACAAGCAGCGAGAACGTAATGTGTCATAGAGGCTGATGTATTGATTTGGCAATAATGGAAATTACTTGATTAAATATCTGATGAGTGCTGGAGATCCACAACAAACGCTGTTAAATAGAATTATTCTGTATTGTAGATGCATGTCAACCATTCAAATTTCAATTTTTTACATCTTTATTCGATTAAAAAAAAAGAAAAAAAGAAAAAAAGTCAAGTCGTGTTTTGAACGTGTGTGCAATAGTACACAAAAGAGAAAACATGACGCTCTGGTGTCATGTCGAGGCTGTAGTGGTCCAGTGGGGAACATCCATCACGTGACTGGTTTTGATTAACAGAACAACATCTAATCAGTCTCACACTCTCGTTCTTCCGACGGGGCGACCAGTGTAGCATTGATCAGTTTTGGCACCCCACGTCAGCCACAGGTCCCGGGTTATAGCTGGATCCTGGGAGTGGTCACGAGAGCTGCTCAGTTTAACCGAATTACCTCCATCCTGGTCACGCTACATAATCCCGTTTGGTTAATCCCTTGTCTAGACCTCTCCCTGGGCAACACACACACACACACACACACACATACAATACATACCGCTCATGCAGATCGACCCGGCTAGACCGCCCCCAATTTACACCGAACAAACGCGCGTTCACACCGAAGAAGTACACATGAAGCATCGTCGTTCATTTTCAGCGTACATTTACAGCAACTCCATGTGGAGAGCAGCATGTTTTTTAAACCCTCCCTAATGGAAAGAGCGCCGGTATTTAAAAGCTACAGCAGGCGATATTATTTAATCACAATCTCGGTTGAAATAACCAACCTAATAACTAAGACCTCTCTTCCAGCTGCTCGGATTCACACGTCAACCTAGAAGGTGGAAGTCTCTGTTTGTACAGAGTCCATGTGATTGGCCAGTTATGTGCTAGCTAACCCTGATTGGTTGTTTGATTCAGACCTGGTCCAGTTTTTTTTTTTTTTTAAAGATTAAATACAAAAGGGGGACGGGTGCTCGCAGACACACTTTTTTTTTTTTTTTATAAAAGGAGCCCTTCAATTAGATATTGTTAGTGACATACGCAATGGTCAAAATGAGGTATTTCAACCAATATTACAGTTTAATAATACCGTCTACTTTAGCTTTAACGAAGGTCGGATCCATTCCATCCGTGTATCCACCTCTTCCAGAGCAAGATATCTCAACAACTAAGGGTATTTTCAATGGATATTCATGGTTCACAGAACACGATTCCTAATAGTTTTGTTGACCTTGAAATCAGAGCACGCACATTAATGATAGCTAAGATTCTAAGACTAGCTTTGTCAACCACTAACGTCAACCACGGCACTTACAACCGCTTGCCCTTTTATTTTGGATAGTAGTAGGAGGACCTAAACTGATTACATTTAAAAGGAAATCTCTCAGAATAAGTATCGGCACACACAAACAAATAGGGATAAGACATACAGTTTGACCACCGGAGTTTTAATTTGGACGTAAATAAATGACACTCATGAGCAACATCTTATAAAACTTCCTCATGCATCAGTTACAAAAGTACAAACCGAAACGGCAGTCTCCCTCCCCGCCCCTCCACAACACGACTTTGGTTGCAGCTAAACTACGCTCACTTTCAGGCTACTAGTATTTTCCGCCGTGTGCCGTGTTCCACTGTATCACAACACAAAGACAGTCATAAGGTGCGAACGTGTGAAAACAAGCGCTGTTTAGGATACAGAGCAGCTTGGAAACTTCATGTAGTGTTTACTGTAAATGATGACACGCTATGGATTGTTAAGTGTCAGGACAACATTCACAGTCAGGCCTCAGCAGACTGGTTAACCGGCCGCTTTGGAGTGTCTTCGAGAGTGATGACGGAAATCAAAGCTTTGTTTTCCAGCTGTTATCACTGTGAACATACTGTATGAGAGTCGTTCTTTTTTCTGACATATGTATCTACCGGGTGTGACACAGTGGCAATATTGACTTATACAGACTTTCCATTTATTTCATATAACAAAATATATCATTTGGCTCACCATAACTCCTAATGAAATCCTGTTTTCCTGCCGTATTGTACATAATGTAACATTACCGATGACAACAGACCATTTACAGCAGAAAAGAGCCTACGTTTCCTTGTTGCCCAATGGTTCATGTATTGTAAGACCTGCAGCCTGTTGGTTGCACCAGCTGTGTTCAAGGTTGTAACTTTTTATTACTATGACGTAATAAAAAAAAAAAAAAAGCAAGTCGTACCATACAAGTTACAATATTCCAACCTGGGGTTAAGACAGAACTTAAAAATTGACACCTCCCTGTTAGGGACGGCTTAGTCTCGCAAAGCCAGACCTATCTCCACACTTCAGAAGTCCGATTGTATAGAAGTCTATGGAAATAAATGACCCTACTTCTCACTTGATTTATTACCTCAGTAAAACATTTTCCTAATGAGTTTATGGTCTCAATCGCTACTTTCAAGTCTTGTTCAATACAGCATGTTGTTACTTTTGTAAATTACGGTCCCATTTAGAGTTAAACAGACAATAAAGCAGGAAATGCGCTACCGCGGCGACCTGTCGATCAGTATAGCGGCGTTCGGTTGCACTAAAAGACACTCTAGGAGTTGGCTGTTCCGTTAAGTACGTTTACAAGCAAACTTTATTAGAAGCTACTTTGCACAGCGTAGGCAGGAGCCAGGTGTAGTCAGGTGGCTGGTACAGGTAGGCGTGCATAGTGTCCGTCGGTTCTCAGATCCCCTTCGCCACCCTCTCGTCCAAATTTGGCTCCAGAAAAAAACCAAAGATGGCGACGGCTGAAATGCCAAACTGGAGGCTTCAAAACAGTAGTGCACAATGGGTGACATCACGGTGGCTACGTCCACTTCTTTCATCCTCGGACATTGAATTTGACATTTTTAAGACTACTTTTTAAATCAGCCCTCAGTCTCAACCCTGTAAGCGTCTTTGATGTGCGTGAGGTGTATTTAGCTTTCCGATATTATGAGAGGGGTGCATTTGTATCAACAGTCCATGAGCTGAACTGAGTGTGTGTCTGCTTTGTGCGTGCTGCCCCTGAGCGCGAGGACGGACAGCAGCAGCTGTAACTCACACAGAACAAATGGGGTCAAGGGATGCCAAAACCGTACCGACTGGAAAGCCAATGTCAGAGGTCACAAAGGCAGCAGCAACGCATCCAGCGCCTCAAGAGTGTCACTCGCAGCCACGTCTATTTCTGAACGGGCCCCAGACAGCTCGGTCAACAGCGAACACTGCGCAGAGGTTTCCAGTGACAATCGTGGCACTAAAAGGTCCTTGTGCACTGTGGTTTTGGGCCGTGCATCGCGAAAGTAGTGAAACGTTGTCTACCGGTGGAACAACTTAACTTTGGTTTGTGATTACCCTCCAGAATAACACATATATATATATATATATATATATAGGCGTTTTCTGATTTGATCAGCAGGAGGACATCATGTGTCATCATTTGTTTGGTTAAGTTTAGGCACAAAAACAACTTGGTTTGAGGTTTTTTTTTTTTTTTTTTTTTGTTTTAATTACTGAGACCTTCGTCATCATGGTTACAATAATAATTCAGAAATAAGTCCGAATCTTAGGACCAAAGTGAATCAGCTTCAAATAAAAACAGAGATGGAACCCACACTGCGGCCGTGTTTTGCTGCATTCTAAAACTAGAACGTTGCACAGATGGATGACAGGATGGATGACGTTTCACTGCTTGCATATTTTTTTGTTCTATTTACATTGTAGCGCTTCATTCGGATTCACAGTCTGACCGGTGCCAGAATGGATAGTGTATAGTCTGACACAGATTGTGACCAAGATTTTATCAGAGCAACATGCAATGAGCCCATAAGACCATTGTCACTGCGCAGTGTATAGGGGCCTTTAGTAAAAATGCCTTGTCTTGTGGTCTATACTGGGGCTAGTCGCAGTAGAGAAAGGTGGTACAGGTATCTGCCTTGAACAGTGGATTTCTCCCCATGTGACGCCCCCTTTCTCTCTGATTTTAAAGTCTCACTTCCCACCAAAGATTCAGATAACTGAACGATTTTCTACCCTCCACTGCAGCTATTGCAAATATTTTGGGGGGAGGAAATGATGTCATCTACGTTTGGCCATAAAGATGAACAATACACCACCAAACAACACCTAAAATACAAATGGCTTTTGAAATGTCCCCAATAATCCCTCATGTAATAATGATGTGGTTGTTCATTTTAAGTGTCGTTCACAGTTTAAATCCCTCGCCAAGCAACAGATCACCAGTAAACATTACAAATGAGGAATGTCCATTAAAATAAAAAAGCAAAAACTGATAAAAAAAAAAAAGAATAAAAGAAAACATTTTTTTTTAAATGCCATAAAACCTATAACACTTTAGTGTTCATAAAATCTCTAAACCCCAGACCCTACAGCAGGTTGGAAAGTACCATGTGCAAAAGTGGAGTCAGACTCTGATTCGGAACATGCCCTGGCTCAACTGGAGGCGGAACAGGCGACAGTTGGCGATGCGCAGGGCGGCGCAGGCTGTTTTGGAGAGGTCGGTGGGTAACATAGGCTTGGTGCGATGCCACGTCCCAGTGCTGCGGCGGAACTCCCGGATGTAGTCGAAGCTTGTTCCTGTACACACACACACACAGAGGAAGCACCAACCTTACACATTCAAATACTGTACTGTTGCTGTAACCCAAATCAGAACTCTGCTGTTGTTTTCTTTTACTGACCCGTGTCCAGATCTCCCACTACGTAGATGCTGGCTCCGATGGGCACGGCACCGTAAACGAAGGATGAGCTGGTCTGGATGCACAGGGTCTGATCATCCAAGAACATCCACCTGCGCACATTATACCGCAAGAGAAAAGAAGAACACGTTTCTTAGTTTCCGGATCCTATATTAGAAAGACTGTAGGACATTTTGACGATGACGTGCAGGTACTGGATTATACGGTGGACCTTCGGTTTTTATCCTCGTGTCTCCACCAAATCAAATTCATAACGGAAATAAATCAATTGGTCACCAAAAAATTTTTTTGCAAATTCACAAGTATGGAGGAATAATCTGCAAAACAAGCAATCTTTTTCTGGTACTTGATGGGAATCCAATAAAAAAAAAAAAATACACTTTTACAATCTCCATCTGCTAATAAAGATCATGCAATATGGTCCGAAAGCTCCAAGACAGTTACTAAATGGTCCTTGTGGTAAGAGAGTTTTCTCAGCTTCTGTTTCCAAGGTCAAGAATGACCTTTAACACTCAACATTTAAACCATGATGACACACTAAAACACAGAAAAATAGCAGTAGTAATAATAATAATAATATATTCATAGAATCTAATAAAAGTTTGAAAATTGCATACACCGACCTCCTCATCTCGTCATGGTAGAACTCAGACTTGCAGGTCATCATTTGTCTTTGCTCGGGGTTGTCGTTTTCTTGGCTTCGAACTCCACCGAACACGTAGAGCTCCTGGCCGACGCCGCACGCCACCGAACCAAACCTGACCGAACATATGGCACAGAGTTGAGTATCCTGATGCGTGTTATTTTGTTGTTTTTTTTATACACACACACACACACACACACACACACACACATATATATATATATATATAAATAATGTTTTGGAAAATCTATTGAGAAACTGCTGTTAAAATACAAATGACAAAATGACCAGATGGGAATGTCTGCTATTGGCTAATCCAGCAAATTTAATAACTATTATTGAAACGTTGCAACGATTACTTTATACAAGTGGAGATATTAAAGAGACACCGGGTTACAAAAGATCTTTAGTCATATTGCCCACCCATATTTTGAGATACATTAAAAGTCGGGTTTATTAGGTTAAAATATGAAGGGGGTGAAAGCTTTCACCACGGAAAAAAAAGCCAATGTGCCTAATAATAATAATCATCATCATCATCAGAAAGGCTAGTATTGACTTAATGATTAAAGGTTTCACGGCGAGGTGGCTAATCCAGGAAAAACTGGGCAAACATGGTGAGATAAAAGCTACCTAAAATCTACATAACAGAACAGATCTGATTATAACCAAAGTTATAAAGAAGCCAAACAGTGCCTACAAAAAAAAAAAGGGTCACTCTCCAAGGCATGACATCTCTTTAAGGGTTCTGTGTTAGCTTGATTTCAACCCATTTCCCACGCTGTCTCTAGGAACCCTAATATATAAACGATACAACTAATCGAGGGATACGTGAAGTGAAAGACTGGATGTTTCTTCACGTCTTAAGGTGACTAACAAATGTACATGGTGTGACTCAACAGCCTCGGTTGGAGGTACTTCATTATTCTGAGCAACATTTTGATAAGTCTGTATGACTGGTGGTGTCATCTGAAGGTCAGTCTGAAACCAAAACTGACAGGAGGCGTGTTTTGTTTCCTGTTGTGCAACACAAACAAAGTAACAAAGTTAAGTATTACAGGCTGAAGTTGAAGAGGAGGCATTATGCTCATGTCCAGCTCTATATCTTTAATCTGGGACACCACAAGATTCCCCAGATAAAATAAGTCCTTATTCATCTTATTCTGGCCCTCAGTTCACCCTCTCTCTGACACAAGCTGTTTGGGCTCCTGTCTCTTCAAGGCCCGCCTCCCTAAAAGCTCATTTTATTCTGATTGGCCGGCTCCTTTCTGGGGACTGGGCCTCACTGATTACTGCACAAAAACACGCAACTTTATTCACTGATTTTGGTGAAACTCGATCATTTCATGGAGAAAATGTTTTCTGGTTTTCCCTCTGATGTCCTTTCGAAGACAAATATTGCCTCAAAAGTGCTCATCAAACCACAGATCCTTCCTTTTGTCCCGCTGGGACCACGACGGCTAACGCAATCAGAGGCTGTGTTTACCTCCTCTCTTTCAGAGGACAGAGGCCGGTCCAGTGCTGCGTTTTGGGGTCAAAGCATTCAACGGAGTCGAAGAGCTTCCCGTAGGAGCCCCCACCCATGGCGTAGATCTTCTTATTCATGGAGGCATAGCAGCCCACCTGGAAAAGAAGACAGACATGGGCAGCGCAAGTTACAGCATGCGGGGGAGTGGTTCAACTGTGGAAAATGAATCACTTGGGTCTGCTCTAAGTTCTAGTTCTGTCTAATTCCTGGACAAGTCTGGACAAGGATTGTAATGACCCTGGGCATTTTAGTAACATTGTTAGGTGTGTGTGTGTGTGTGTGTGTGTGTGTGTGTTACACGGTCCAGAAAAAGGTAACTGTCTGGTGTGAGAGACCAAAAAATGGGCAAATACGGAGGCAGGATCATCGAAGACCACAGCCACCCCAACTGTTCTGCCGGTACCGCAGCATCCAGTCCCGCACCGCCAGGCCCAGGGACAGCTTCATCCCTCAGGCCGTAAGACTCTCAAGCTCTCAAGGGAGGGTAGCAGTGTGTTGTGACATTATTATGCCCCCAGTCGTCAACTGTGTCACATGTTCTACTACTCTGTGAAGGTGACATTTGTGTGTGTGTGTGTGTGTGTGTGTGTGCGTGCCGTTACCTTGCGGATCATGGTCATGCTGGTCTGCATTCTCCAGGTGCTGAAGTGGGGGTCGAACACTTCAACGGTGATCAGCTCCGTTTCTTCGTTCTCTCCTCCGAGAACGTAGATCAGGCCGTCGAGCTCCACCACGCCAAAGTTCTGCCGAGCCTGCGGTGCATCAGCAACAAACAATCAAACCACGGCAATGGTCCCACACGCACGGCTGACATTCTGAAATCACGTTAGAAGCACAGGTATGACGCCAAGCTCCACCGCTGACCACATACGGTCTGGGGTTGGACTGTTCCAAAATGTAGATTAAAAACAAAACATAATGAGGTTCCGAATCTTTAGACCGACCCACGGGAGGAATTCAGGGTGGTTAGCCCCGTATCAGAAATCATAAAACCCAATAAAATCTCAGAATTGTGATTTTTGATTTTTTTTACATGTAATATTTTATGAGTACATAAGAGTTTTTGACTTCCCATTTTGTTCCTCTTGCTTTGCTACAATCTGCATTTTAGGTAGTGGTTTATATTATATTACTTGAATCTGACGTCAACATTATGAATCGTATATTCTAATATAACTCTGACTTTAATACATTAGTATTGTGTGCAACAATACATAGGCAACATATAATGTGAATGACACCACTGCCTGTCCTACCAGCTAGGGTTGAACCTGTATTGCAGCACTGCTGACAACTAGTGGTCATGATGTAAAAGGTCATAACATACATAATAATATATTATGTATATAAATAATATACATACTGTGACATGGCTGCAGAAATGCACTCCGTCTCATTTATCCTGCTTACAAAATCTTAAACAGCAGCAAACACCAACAACAAACATGATCATTTTCAAACGTTTTCAGTTTTCTTTGATAGGAAAATTGAAGTGAGTGAAGGATTGGACTGCATAGAAAAATATAAGGGGGAAAAAGGGGGACAGAAATTCTACTGCAAAGATAACATTTATATGGGGGGGGGGGGGGGGGGTAATTCTAACTGCTGAAGCCTCAGGAGAAGTGCAGTTACAGAAAGGGGTGAATATACCTGTAGCATTTGGGGTATGGGGCTCCAGGTGTTGGAGTCAGGGTCATATTTCTCTCCACTGTCCAAGACTGTGTTGTGTTCATCTGTCCCGCCCATCACAAACAGAAAACCCTCTAACAGACAGGAAACACAATATGTCATTCGCCCCCTTTTCTACCAAAGGAACTCTCTTAAGCCCTGATCCTGATGAAAAAAATCCCAGCACTGACCGGCAGCGACCACCCCATGGCCGAGGCGGGCAACGCTCATTGGCTGCAGCTCGATCCAGGCCTGTCTGTTGGTGTCGTAGAGCGGACACATGCAGCGCGTCACGGCAGTCGGCTTCCTGCTTCTGTACGGGACAAAAACCCATCAGACCAGACAGGATGTGAGCAGACTGTGTGAACTCGGCACTAAGTTAACCTCTTCCTCTGGTTGTGACCACAGTGTGCTCTGAAATGCCATTATTTTCTCGGTGATTGCGAAACAAAGTGGGTTTTTTGTGGGTCATGATAGGACACTAAGACCAAATCCGGCATTGCGTCAAAAGCGCCAGTCCTTCAGATCAATTTGAATGCAGGTAGTCAGTTTAGGCTGCGGCGGTGGTTACACGACAAAAGAGAAGGTGGACAGCGACTCACTTGCGATCCTCTCCTCCGGCGATAACTATACACTCTGAGTAACCTCGGGGTTTGAAGGCAGCGAGCAGAGCCTCACCCTGCAGCTGACCATCGCCCAGCACCGGCTGACAGTACTCTCTGATCACCTCCCTCATCAGCGGCTCCCCCATGGCCTGATGGGAAACCATGCAACACACGACAAGGTTAGCTACTAAGCTAGCCCGGAAGAGTTTTTGCCTCAAAAACAGCATATGCACAAAACTTTGTGAGACACTTTAACTGGACATTCGCATCATCATGGGTTTGTGGGTTCTTGGGTTCTGTTGTTACACTATAAAGGCACTTTGCAGCCCCCCCTACCTGCTCTCTCAGGTAGCTCACATCCAGGCCCTGCAGCCATACTGCAGAGATCACTTCCTTCATGTGTACCTGCAAATACAGACGGAATAAGATTCACTTTGTGGCTTATTGAACAAACACAAGCTTGGAGCACATAGAGCCAAATTCGTTCACGAAGGGCTGATGTTTAGGTTTTTCATAAAATCGTTTCTTCAGTGTTCGCCTGTCATTCCAGGTTAGCCATTGGTTTCCATTCATTTTGAACCTAATAAAAATCGAATAATTAAGACTCTTGAAACGTGTTATACTCGTGTTATCGATCACACTGAACATCAACTCCGCATTAATTGCTGTTCCGCGTTTCATTAAAGCATTTTAAGTGCAGATGGATTTGAAATGTTTACGGTTTTCATATCATGCAATTGTAGATGGAAACCATTGGATGCATTGAAAGAATGCGTTTACATTTGCACAACACGACAGTATGTTTGCGAAATACTTGTGTGTGGTAAAGTACATGTGATTTGTACTAAATAGGTTGAAACACGAATAGGCGTTGATACGTCTTAAAATCTAGTGTTTGTTATAAAAACAACTTGGTAAATAAACCTTTTGGTTCACAAAACTTGGTAACTAAGATGTCCTGATCTTCCCTTAAAATTTACTTTACTCCAACGATGTGATGTATTGCCTTGCATTTTCATTGAAAGCTTTATATTAGTCAGTAAAATTGATATCATTTTTCTAATCAGCAGTTGGCCAGTTGAGTGAAAAAGCTGCCCGTCTACATTTTTCACGACCTCTTCTTTCTACACTAAAGCCTGAAGTGAGCATCACCCACCCTGCGATCCTTCGGGTCGTGTGCGAACCACCGCACCACAGCCTCCAGCACGTGCTTTTCGTTGCCCACGTTCAGCTTCTCCATAGCCAGCACCTCACAGAGCCGGTCCGGGGGCAGCTCCCAGAACTCCTCGGTGTGCGCCACGTCGCCAAAGTGCGTCTGCAGGAACTCGGTGGCGGAGTAGTGGACGTGGTAAAGGCAGTAATGCAGGGAGAAGAGCCGGATGCCGATGCAGTTCTCTGCAGTGATGCAGCTCTCCAGGAACTGGCAGCACAGGGACTTGAGGTCGGTCATGAGGAGCAGGTCAGACGCCTGCACCATGTCCTGGATGGTCTCTTCACTCAAAGTGATCTGTGTGTGAAGGGCAGACACACACACACACACACACATGCGGGTAGTGAGACAAATATATTAGGATGGGCAGGACACAATTACTTGTGCTTACCACACCTAAAAACCTAAGCATGTCCTTCATTTTTTTTTTTTTTTTTAAAGCCCCCACACTCACTTCACCGCTGAAGATGTAGTCCAGGATCTGTTTCATGATGGGCATGGAGACCCCCTGCAGCTCAATTCTGTATGTAGACCCATCTTCCTTTGGAGGATTGTAGTTCAGCTTGGTCCTAACAGGAAACCATTAACACAACTGAATATGAAAATAACCATTGCCATTGTGAGCGTGGACACGCCCATGTCGCTTTCACAATGTAAACACCAGCGCGCAGATAACGAATGCGCGATCACATCTGGGCTGGTGCGCCCGGCTCTTGCGCCGAAAGGCCAGGGCCCCATGTCTGACCTGATATAAGGGCTGGCAGCA
Organism: Enoplosus armatus; assembly: GCF_043641665.1. Taxonomy (NCBI): domain Eukaryota; kingdom Metazoa; phylum Chordata; class Actinopteri; order Centrarchiformes; family Enoplosidae; genus Enoplosus; species Enoplosus armatus. Next base: position 25,299,505 of record NC_092185.1, read on the forward strand.
GCCAGGATGTTTTTCTGCACAGGGAGCTCCTCTCCACCAACCACCAGCAGCGCATCGTGGAAACTCTGCTCTTGCCAGAAGACGCGAAGGACCCTGAGGAGTTTCTGGGAATGTTGCGGGTCCGAAACCTTCGAACCGGTTCCACCCGATGCAGAATCGGGCATGTCTAGGCTTGACTTTAAACAAAATGAACAGAGGGACATTCTTCGGCTGACACAAAATACAACACAACACTTGTTTCGATGAAAAAGAAAAAAAAAGACTTAACAATCGGTTCGCAGGCTACTCGTGTAATGAATTAAACTACTACAACACACAACAATGGGCAGTGGCGACCTGTGTTTACAAATTAGAAACGTTCAAATGTATGAAATAGCATGCTGCTAAGTGAATCACTTATATGCCGAATACTGCGGGGAAACATGACGAGTCGTCATACGAATGAACTAAATTAAGTTTGGGCGAACTGGTGGTGCAAATGGTACGTAACTAAAGGCTAGGCTAGTAGCAAAACCACCTTCGGTAAACAACAGTTCCTACGTCAAAGACGACATAATGTCGCCACCGAAGTTGTTTACAGTTTACAGCAGCGAAAGAGGTGGCGTTCATTTAGCTAGTGTTTAGCTAACTTTGGTTAGCCAAATTGCTGACAAAAGAGGAAAGCTACAAACACATATTTGACGTAGCTGGAGTCCTGCGCTGTATGTTCACAATGGTTCAAACGTGTTATGTCATGTTTTCCCTTTTAACAATTAAACAAGTTGACTCAGTTTAAGTGTCTTACCTTAAGACAACAAAATGCGCTTGTCTTTTTTTATGGGCACGGACTGTACCTAACTGCATTTAGGTCAACATGAATCACTCCATGGGAGAATGTTGTAAGTGGACGTGAAGACATGCATTTGTGCTGCGTTCATGGTCAAATGACATTTGGTAAATGAGGGAGTCCCGTGTTAAGATCTCATTATATGGACTGCATGTCCAAATAAAGATAGCCGATAAACGAATATATTCACATATTATGATCAAAGCTCTCATAACAAGCTGGTTTAGAACACGCTTTCATCATCACAGCCGTTTGAAGTGCAGAATTCATCTGGCACTTTGAACGCAGCATCTGCTAGGCGGAAAGCAAACGACGTTCCAATACTTTAACAGCAACCTGTGTACCAGCAGAATTGTGGATAACAACAGACATGTAGCTCAGTTATACGAAAGACTTTGTGTGACTTGCCTTTGCAAACTAAGACAAACAAACCTCTTCGCGTGTTTCTTCGGTCAGATTTCGAAATGGACATATAAAGTGAGAATTCAAAAGAAGCGGAACGGGGCCACAAAGCGAAACTCCCAGCAGAAACCGATCGATATGGCAGAAAGCCGTCGAGATTATCACCGAACAGTATTTCCGGTGTGAGTAAAACCCTCTTGACTAACTAGTATTGTGTTCGCATACTTTCAGTCATATAAAGCAGCTAAATAACGCGGATAGCGGTTATGTGATAATGAATAAGTCATATTTTCGCTGTATATATTCACGGCCATATTGGTATGCGCAAGAGTCAGTTACACGGCCTAACATTTGCGCTTTTAATTTGAAGGAAAACTCGTCTCCAGTCTGTCCACTGTTATCTCTCGGTAACTTGAAACAACGTTGTCCGCCATAACTTCGGACGCACGTAAATGTCTTGTTATGTTTTGTTTACATAAAGGTAATAGCGCTGGCTACTTGTGTAGGCTAGGCTAATACTATGCTGTGCTAAGTTAGCTAAGAGGCTATCGTGCGACATTGCTGTAAAAACTGTCCGTGGCGGAGATGTCAGTAATGTGCCAGTGTTTCGCGCTTCAAGTGGCTTAAGCTATACGTGATAACTTCTTCCCGCGATTTAACCAGACTGTATCACGTTAAACCGACATGTTAGTGTTTTATAATGGCTCATAGGCAGTATGCCTTTCGTTTCTAGCTCCCATTGTGATGTTGCGATGGAGGAACCACTGAGAAATGTTTGCCTGACGGAACGTAACCGGAGACGCACCGTTTGAAACTGCACAACATGCCGAGACCTGCTTGGAGCAGACTGTCTCCCTGGATAGAGAGTCTGCTCCTGGGCTATGGCAGTCGGGAGGGGAGCAGCAGCAGTAGCGGGCGGCTGAAGGCTCATGTCATCGGGGTGGGTCAGATGTCTCAGTCCCAGGCTCAGGGCTCCGAGGGCCCCACGGGGCTGCTCTTCCTGTCCGACGGGGCGCTCCAGATCCCTGCCATACTCACCGCGTCAGCCTGGGAGCATCTTCAGGAGCAGGAGGACCGCGAGTGTTTCACCAGCCTGGTCAACACCACGGTGTGCATTCAGGACTACCAGCTGCAGTTTCACATGGCCCTCGAACAGTCTAAATGCGGATTCTTCTTAATGGTTGGAGAGCTGGCTACTACCGCAGCCGGTCCAATTAAAGACAACACCCCTTGCTGCACAACACTGCCCTCCGTCAGGCTCAAGATCTGCAAGACCTGGAGGGCCCTCATGGGCCAGGAGGGGCAGGACTCTCAGAAGGGCCAGTGTGGGTTCGATCTGTCGGAGCTGCTGGGGGAGTGGCAGGATGACTGCCTGCAGGCTGTGCTGGAGGACGTCAGGGAGAGGCTGACGACGGCGAGCAGCCGCCCTGTCAGCCCGCAGCCCTCCACTTCGACTTACACCTCACCGCCGACCAGCCCGGACGCATTCGCTGCCACGGGCTGGGACATCGACAGGGTCCGATACAAGGGAGTGAAATGTTTCGGTGTCCCCTTGAAGTGTCTTCTCATCCCAGAGGGAGATGCTCAGCGGCTGCAAACACCACCTAGCGTTGCAAGCGGGACGCAGAGTGGGCTTTCTGTGGCCTCTGATGACAGAAAGGGAGATTTACCACAAGTCTGCAGACCTCCAGAGACAACGCCGCCTTCTTTTGACGTTGCAGAGTGGCGAATAGCCAAGCCGGCAGTTGTGGAGACGGATTGTGACGCCAGTGAGAACTTGCCCCTTCCTGTGGAGGACAGCATGCTACTTGAGCACATAATTGACAGGGTAATTGACAGCGGCATCAGGCCTTTATGCCAGCCTTGGGACCTTTTTCCTCCATGCGACACCTCGTCATGCTCATCCCCAGAAGCGACACCAAGCCGCTCATTGCACGACCCCGCCGCTGCTGAATCTAAGCCGGATCATGATGCGATTTCAGCCAGCACGCAACTTCCTGTCCACAGTTCGAAGGACACCTGGCAGATTTCGGAGCGCAGCTACCTCCCGCCGTACCAGAAACTGCCACACTCCGCTAGCCTTCCCGCTCCAACCGGTTCCTCAGCTTCTGTGAGTCCACCAGGACCCTTTACCGGACCGTCAAACCCCTTTCCCTCCTCAGACGAACACGGCACAGACGCGACGCGACAACATATTCCCGCTGTGGACCAAGAAGGCCAGATTATGGAGGAGACTTGTGAGAGAAAATATAGCAAGGCAAAGAGAAAGAGAAGTGAGCCCACAACGGAAGCGCTAACCACCTTAGTGGAGGAGGAAGATGAGGATGCTCAGATCAGTGGGAGCCCTCCATCCTGGCTCTTCGACACTCAGGCGGGATGCGGGGCAGAAGTGGGCAGCAGCCACAAAAGGATTCAAACTGTCAGGACTGTCTCGAGGCGGACCCCCACTGGCCACGGCGACGGCAGGCTGTTCTCTTACTTTTACCAGGCGTCTGGACAGGATCTGCAGGACTTCAGCCGATTCAAAGTGGACGAATCCTTGCTGCACTGGGCCGTGAAGTATCTCGTCCCACAGCAGGCAGACGGTCAGCACAACACATCAGTAACCTCCAATCAGATGTCGTCTGACAGGGCCGAGGTCACTTCCCTTTAGGATCGCTGTTCTGTTATTGTTTCAGTGTTGGCTCCTGTAAATGTTCCAGAGCAGCTCTGTATAGTGAGTCTCTTTGGCACGGCATGTCTTAAGCACCGAGTAAGAAAACACTGGGACATGTTCACCGTGAAATGTTTTAAGCTTGTCCATCTTAAATAAAAAAAAAAGGAAACACAATTTCCTTTGCTGTCTTAACCCAAACTGAAATACTTTCAATTCAAGGTCCCATTACCAGCTTCTTCTTCTGGAGTGACACATATATATATGTATAACTACACAAGTTTCCTTCATTTAACTTTTCAAAGTAGACACACATGAAGTTAATGATGAAAGGTGAATTCTTGACCGCAGTTTTCAATTTGTCCAGAAGATGTCACCAAATACCACGCGTTTTCTTGAACCTGCATTAGAAACGGGACGGCGCTGAGTTTAAATGCAAATGGATGGTGAATCGTGACCAAGGTGCAGGTCACAATCCCGGCGGCTTTACCGTGCAGAAGGCTGGTGAAGCCTTTAGCTGACGCTCTCATGTGTTGTAATTGTGTTGCAACAATTGAAAGCTGTCTGCACATCTGCCCATAGCTTTATTCCCATAATTGCAGATGACCTATTGTGACACCATTGGGGAAAATATACCAGTGGAAGAAGTTGTAGTTAGCTCAGTGGTTAAGCGGTTTGAGCGCACAAAGGTGTGTGTGTGCTAGAGCAACAAGGAGCGCCCCCCCCCCCCCCCCCCCCCCCCCCCCACTTTCCAAATCAATCCTGCACCCCTGGCCCCTCTTGACACGGCTCTCAGTTGACCTGCGCTCACCTTCAAGTGAAGCAGGAGACATCTTTTGTCCTTTGAAATGCAAAATACTTGCTCAATGAGGGGAGCCGTGGGTGTCAGAAGAGTTTTAACTTTATAATTGAGCTTCTTTTTTTGTAAATGATTATTCAAAGCACCGAAGATCAGCGAGTTGCATCTTTCAGGTTCAACTTTACGAAACTGAGAGAAGGCAAAGGGTCTAACTCATTCACTCAACTTATTAACTTTTTTTTCTTTTTTTTTAATGTATTAGGGCTCTGCTTTGTCACACCAATCGTGTGATGTTGATCATGATGTGCAGCTTTTGTTAGTTCTGCAGCATGGAGGCTTAACTCGCTTGAGTTTTAACGCGTGCGTGCCGGAGGCTGCGGCATTAACACCTTAAAAACTCCCGACCGTCCACGTCACGGGCCCCTGAGTCTATAGTGCGTTCCTATTCCTTTTAAAATGTGTCTTCTGACGCGTCTCACTTTTGTTAGTTTAGTCTCATTTGCTCATGAATCACCGTCTGCCCGAGAGAGAGAGAGAGAGAGGGAGTCAGAGAGAAGCGACAGAAAAGGCCGACTTCTGAGTTTATCCGCTGAAAAAAGCTCCAAACCCCTAATGTAAGCAGGGGCCAGCTGTGCGCACTTGTAAAGTTGTTATAATCCTCCTTTGACCTGTAAACAGGAAAATACAGAATATAAAGAATCATGCTCGCATCTACAAATAATACACCGTCCGTGTTGTCCTTGTAAGGCAATACAGTCCCAAAGCGCCCGCCTGCAGCCTCTCCAAGGGCAATTAAAAGAAAAAATATGTAGACTTGTAATCCCTTTTAGATATGGCTCTTTCAGGGCGGCTGATGTAATGTAATGGTGTGTTTTTGCAAGAATATATATATATATATATATATATATATATATCTGGGATACACATCCTGGTTCAGGTGACCTCTGATAACTGACAGTAGACCAGCAGCAGCAAATATCATATTATACATATAGCATTTTCATTCTTCTGTTCCATTTCACGTAATTCGGGCAAAGTGGGAACACGGTCCCACCGGGCCCAGCAGCAACTTTGACATCTTGATATTATTACGTTGTTTTTATTTTATTGGTTCTGTCCTAAGTTTTGGATTTGTCCAACACACACTTGTTGCGTTGGGGGGGGGGGGGGGGTGTAGAATCAGTTCCTCTTGGTGGACCGGAGGCAAGAAGGGGAGAGAAATTGTTTGAGTTATTTTCCCTTTTATACACTTTGTTTTCATTTGAGCGAGCCCACAGCAACCCCCCCCACCCCCACCCCCACCCCACCCTCCCCCCCTCCCTCAGAAAAAGGACTCGGCGATGTTTGCTTGTTCTCTCTGTGTGAGCAACTCTCAGCGTCAGGGGTGGACGTGATATTTCAAACAGCACATCAGTGCGTTTATGTATTGGGTGCCCGGAAATTTTTTCCAAATAAACACAGCTTGATTCAACTTGGGTGGGCAGACTTATCAAGCGGCTAATTCTATAAACAGATGAGGGAATAAGCCGGCGCTTCATTGGTTGTTGGGCAGAGGAGGGAGGGAGGGAGGGAGGATGGGGGGGGGGGGGGCATGAGGGAGTTTCAGCGCAATGAAATTTTAATTAATGTGGGTGGGCTGAGAACACCACCGACTGTTTATGATGGACAATTTATTTCCTAGTGCAAAGTCAACATAACACAGCAAACGTACAACAATTATTAACATTTTCTGGGGGTCCTCATGAGGCTGCGGAGTCAGTCAGAGGAGGAGAGGAGCTCCGGGAGCAGGCGCAACTTCCCCCCGGCACGCACGCCATGACTCTCTACCACGGCCGTCTGCCGTCACTCGGAGCGCCATCCTCGGCCCTGAGCCTCCCCGGCCCCCCGCTGATCTACTTGTACGGAGGGGACAGGGGAGGGGTCGTGCCCGCCGCCCTGAGCTTCGTGCCGGCCCGCCAGGAGCCTCCGCAGAAGCCGCCCTACAGCTACATCGCGCTCATCGCCATGGCCATCAAGAGCGCGCCGGAGCAGCGCGCAACGCTCAGCGGCATCTACCAGTTCATCATGGAGCGGTTCCCCTTCTATCACGACAACAAGCAGGGCTGGCAGAACTCCATCCGCCACAACCTCTCCCTGAATGACTGCTTCATCAAGGTGCCCAGAGAGAAGGGCCGGCCCGGCAAGGGCAGCTACTGGACGCTGGACACCAAGTGCCTGGATATGTTTGAGAACGGCAACTACCGCAGGAGGAAGAGGAAAGCCAAGAGCCAGCAGGAGGCTCCGGACGCCAAAGCCGCTGGACACAAGCGCACCAAGGGCCCGGGGCCACCCAGGGACCCTCAGTCCTCTCTGAGACATCAGACTGGCTCGGGGACAGCAGAGGGACCGACGAGGCAGGATGCGGAGAGGATGGAGACGCGACCAGACACAAAAACTGTTCGGGTCGAGTTTAACCCCGCCGAACAGCCGCAAACCCCCCCAATACAGAGACTGAAACTGTCCCCCAACCGAGACACCTCTGCGTCCACCGGGAGACGGCTTGACGCCCCCCAGCCGGAGCCATGTCCCGCTCCGAGACACGCTCCGTTGTGGACGGACGGTGCGAATCTGCCCGGCGCGTCCTCCCGCCGGGAGCCGGAGGAGAGGGGCGGGGGGGAGCGAGAGAGAGGACCGCTCTGCAGCGTCAGCTGCGCAGGAAACACAAAGTTGGCTGCACTTGCGCAGGACAGGCCGAAGGGAAACGCTCCGGGCAGGGACAAATCAAAAGGGTTCAGCATCGAGAGCCTCTTATCGAGGAGCGAAGACGAAACGCGCGGTCTGTCCGCGGAGACGTGCGCGCAGCGCCGAAGTCCCGCTCTCGGTCCGCCTGTGGTCCTCGGCGCTCGACCGCACCAGTGGTACCAGATGGGACTCCCCCTTTGCTCTTACCTGTCACTCGCCTACCCCGACAGAGCCCTGCATTTTAAATGAACACGTTTGGACTGGAATGCGTTTTTACGCACAGGCGCGTCACGGCGTAACGTCTGGACATCACCACGAGGCATCTCTGCCGTCTTCATCCGCCACGGCGACGTTGAGTCAAGGACAAAGAGCAGCAGGTGTGGGGGGGTCGGGGGGTCGGGGGGGGGCTTTTAGATACACTTTGACGCCTGTCAGGTTTGTGGATATTTTTTGTTCCCAAGACTGCTGCTGACGACAGCCCAGAGTAAACATGTAAGAATAAAGTTTAGTTACTCAGTAATATAATCAAGTCACATTTTACGCTCCGCCATGACTTTTATACGTGGGACAATAAAACTAAAGTTACAAAAGTTCTTCAACGTGTGTGTGTGTGTGTGTGTGTGTGTCTGTGGCATCTATGGCATGACGGCGGGTCTGAGGTCTGATGCGCGGTCGATGTGGATCACCTGGTCCCGGATGGTCCTCTCTGAGCTCCGGCTTGCAGCTGCAGAACGACACCTGTGTGAAATCAAAAGAGCTGCACATGCGCTGACAGCATCATTACAAACACACACACACACACACACACACACACACACACACACACAGAGCGGCCATGTCTAAATATAGGCCTGGAGCCGGACCGCGGAGGGGCCGGCGCTGCGCAAATGAGGAATGTTTGTTGAAATAAATAAACGTCCCCACATTAGAGGAGAGGAACTAACAATCACAAGCACTTCCTGTGTATAGGATTCTTTTGGTCAGACGTGTAAATAGAACATGATGAAAACCTCAGAAGGGGAAATAATGGAGGACACGGCGGGGGGGGGGGGGCGCTGCGATTGTCTCTGTTGGCTCCAAAGTCTTCTTAAAAAAAAACCAACAAAAAAAAAAACTGAATGAATAGATGTTGGTTATCTGATGGTCTCTGAGGGGGTGTTTGGACAGTAAAAGATCCTCATGAGAAAGCAGCGCAGACACAAAAGGGGGGACCCCCCCCCCCCCGCCCCCATCATCTCGGTTTGATTTGTTATTGGTTAAAACAAACCGCGCCGGCGGGCTGTGGCCTGAGATCTCTTTAGCCTTTGGGGGCGTGGGTGTGATCCCGGTGCTCGTCTTCTGGGTCAGATCAGCCAAACTCAGAAACACACACACACACACACGTTTCCTCTAAATTTAAAGTTTTTCCATAATCTTTATTTGTTTTAAGGGCGTCCTATGTATGTATTTACTTTATCTATCTATCTATTATCTATCTATCTATCTATCTATCTATCTATCTATTATCTATCTATCTATCTATTATCTATCTATCTATTATCTATCTATCTATCTAATGTTTTTTTTACATCCATCAGTTTGCCTCATTCTCTTGAAGGAGCTCCCTTCCTTGACTTCAGGGTTTCTTTACTTACTTAAGAGCAAGAAGAAGAGATCATATTAATGGATTTTTAAAGCCTTAGAAAATCACCCACCGACTTGATGCGTTTTATGCGGTCTGCTTCTTTCACGTCATGCCACGCAGCTATCACATAAAGGAAAGTGTGGTTCAGGAGTCTCTCTGCTCACAATGTCTCCAATCTAGATCACCAGTGAGGAGAAACCTTGTTTTGGTTTGTAAAGAGACGCAGCAGGTCGATCAGCTGGTGTGAATAAAAATTGAAAGGACGCAAACAGAGTAGGAAAGAAAAGGCAGCTGTGACGCACATGTTCAGCAGGGGTGTGTGAAGGCAGGTAGGAAGGAGAGGCTTGTGTCCATGTGATAATAAAACAAAGGCATGGGAGAACATTCATGTAAATAAAACGGGACGTGATAAACTCGGTGAACGGCTCCTAAAAATGACTTCTTTTTTTTAAAATCTAAGGTGTCCAGCCAGATGAGAGTCCATGACCCTGAGATATAGAGGAGTCATCAGACTGCCTAGAATATATATATATATATATTTTTTTTTTTTAAATTTTGAACTTCATTTGATGCACCAGTGTTGCGGTAGTTTTTTTTTTTCTTTTTAAGGACCAGTCTCCTGATTTTAACTGTATGAAGAGAACATGTCTTTGGCTGGTTTGCAAATGGAGACATTTTGTTTTGCCTATTCTCACTGGCCTTTTGTTTCATTAGGAAGTGGTACAAATGTGTTTTTGTCACACTTTTTCTAAGGTCAAAAAAAGAAGAAGAAGAAAAAAAAAAGCTCGCTTTTCTTCTTCTATTGAATCCAAACAAACCAGAAACAGAGACAGAGGATATTCTTCCCACCCACCAGACAGTGCGTGTGCGTGTGTGTGTGTGTGTGTGTGTGTGTGTGTAACGCCGTCAAATGCAAACGCTTTCATCAAGTTCAATCAATGTTGATGTTGTAATGATCAGTAATGGACAAGTATTTATATATGAAGATGTTGTGGATTAATCACATCAAACTACATTTAGCCTCTGCAGACTGGCTGCAGGGAAAACTGAGGCAGAACGCAAAAAAAAAAAAAAAAAAAACATTTGACAAGGGACTGACATGCACTGACATGCACTGTGTGGCTAGACCGGCTACCAAAACAAACAAAAAAACCCCAGAGAAACTTGGATTCCAACACAAAGGGGGATTGTGAGTTCATCCTCTACTCGGGATGCAATCACTCCACTGTATCTGTACACAGCAAACAGCTGTTCGCTGCTACATTAACGCTCAAGATCTCATATGTTGAACCTTTCAGTCACTTTTGGGAGAAGGGCCATTTAAGATTGGAGTTTCCTACGGAAGCCCTGAGAGGCAAGTGAGAAAAAAAAAAAAAAAATATATATATATATATATATATATATATTCCGGTGATCTAAACCGTTTTCTCAGAGCAAATTATGTATTATTATACACGTTGGTTACTCGATCATATCACACAAGCTTTTCAGTGTTATCATTCAGCAAAATATTATAAAAAAAAAATGAAAAAAATGAAATTCAGCAACATTAAAAACTAAAAAAAAAAAAATGCAATATACGTTTGTCAAAGAAGGTGAGAAAGGAGACTAGGGACTTTAAAGGGGAGGTGGGAACACTGAAAGGTGGTCATGTGCCGCAAATGAAAGAAATGCAAACACAGTTCTAATGACAAATGATTTGACCGGGAGAATTATTATTATTAAAGAAAAAAAAAAAAAAAATCTTCAGCTGCCAAAACCATTTCACTTGTAAAAAAAATTTTTTTATTCACCTTCAGTAATTAACACAGGAAAGAAAACTGTTTCCATCACCGGAAGTTTTTTCTTTTCTTTTCCTCACTCACCTCTCAGGGCTTCCGTAAGAAGCCCTTTTCAGTGACACCCTCCTGTTTTGTTTGGCGGTCAGCTAAAGTAGTTAGCTGGTTTTCTCTCCCCCCCCCCCCCCCCCCCCCCTCACGCTAATTTTTAGTCTAGATCTGTGTTATGCTAAGTCAAGTTTTTGCTTTATTAAGTCCTTTGATATGTCCTTTCCCCCCCCCCCCTCCTATCATATGACTATTGTAAATACTGTAAATACACCTAGAACCAGAACGCTGCCATATTATTTCATATAATATAATATTGTAAAGAGCGCGGCCTAGACCTGCTGCACATGTAAACAAACACAAGCTTGTGTGTTGATTGGTTGGTCCAGGGGGGGGGGGGGGTCAGAGGATAACTGGCGTTTCTTTTAGCGCCACCATGAGGCAAACCTTTGTGGTTTTGAGTGAAACGTCTTGACCGTTATTGAACAGATTTTTCATGATATTTGGTTCACACGCTCAGCTCATGGTCATCCTCGAGATTGGAATGAAATAACTTTTGGTGGGGGGGGGGGGGGGGGGGGGGGGTTCTCCAGCACCATCATCTGGTCAAAAAAGTGTGTCCAATACAACACCGGCAAAACGAATGACGTTCATTAACGAAATGTTAGCACGCTAACACCCAAACTAAGACGGTGAACGTAGTACACATTTCTTGCTTGAAATCAGCGTGTTAGCGTTGTCATAGTGGGAGTCTTAGCATTTAGCATAAATGCGTGGCGCGCTTGCTGTGTGTGGGGCTCCTTCGGGGGGGATAACTGTGGATTAGTTCAGAGCATTCGGAGCGGCTTTAAATATCTTCACCATGACTCATTTTTAGACAGAGAGAGCTGCAAAGCGCCACCGCCTGCGTTTCATGTGCAATCAGGTCCCAGCTCGGCGCTCCGTCGCGCGCTTTCAAGCTCGCCGGTTCAAACGGGGCTCCCGGTCCAAGTGTTTATTATATTTTTTCACTCTCTACATAAACCGGCTGCACGCGGCTTGTCAAAATACACACTCGGCACCGGGGCAGAGGGCGGGGCCCCAGATGAAGATTGATGGGCTCGGCTCGGGCCGACATTAGCCGCTAATCAGGTTCGATTTCCTGGCACGGAGCTCTATACATCATTACGCGCCTCAGATGTCCTCCAGATTGGGACTGTTGTTGTTTACAAGCTGGACACGAACGCGTATGCGGAGAGGCTTTACAGCACACCAACATGAACACCTGTAAAACAAAAAATACAAGTCAGAGAAACCCTATGGTTGTGTCTGAGCCTGTGATTGGTGTATTGTGTCTGCATTGCACGATGTTGTATGGAGGCTCACTAACGCGCTCCGTGTCGCAATTACACTTTACAATTCGTCACCCATCTGTATATGGGAGTGGCAGTCCCACGTGGATTTCAGGAGGTCAGGGGTCGCACTTGTGGACAAGAGGAGCACTTATAATATGTTCTTCAAGCCACTTGACTTCGGCAAAAAAGCCCACAAATACCTAAAAGCTCCGAGAGGAAGTCATGAAAATCAAATCACAACGGAATAAATGTGACGAAAATGGGTTGCAACCTGACCACTCATTAAACATACTTCACTTTTTTTTTTTATAATATTTCTTTCACATTCATTGTCTTTTTTTTTTCTCACATGATAATCTGCAGCAAACCCCATTCTGATTCTGATAAACAGCGAGTGACGGTTGAGATGAAAGGAATGGGATAAACAAAAAATGATCCTATATTTCAACCCACACGAGGTTTTCCGTAAATAACTGAGTAATGTTTCATCCTCTCGTGTTGCGATTTGTGCTTAAAAGTCCTTCAAAGTTCACCCGCAATGTTGTCAGTTTTAATAAACAAATAAAAAATATGGGACCTTTAAAGCCTAATGTTTGGAAGCCCCATTTCACTCCCATTGCATCTGCAACTATAAGGTCAGTGGGTTGTTTCATGCTTATAGTAAATCCCATCAATCAGCGCCGGTGCCCAAAACAAGGCATGCCTCTCTTGTTTTATCAGCTGATCTCCCAAGATCATGAATGGATCTCAAAAGAAATAAATCATCGTATTTGCATCTCGCGGCGTGCTCGCTCGCTCGCCCCTTCTCCGTCATTCGTGTTGGCTGGTCGGTTACTTTGCGCTGTGTGAAAACCTGTGGGGCTTTTTCTCAGCCCCGTCGGGGGACGTTCAGCCCAAACAATGAGATTATTTTCTGCATATTTGAGACACAAACACATAGTAGTAGTGTAACGCACGGAGACAAATATTTATTTCATGTTTCACATGAGTGTGTTGCAGTCTTTAAAGCCCCCCCCCCACCCCCTGAAATCCTAAAGACAAAACCTTTCCAATCCGGCAGATCATGGCGTCACTCTTGGCTTCACTGGCTGGGCGGCTGGCTGTTGAAATACTGCTCTCATCAAGACTTTTAAACATATCTGCAGCTTTGCTTTTGCAAACTGTAAATAAATACCCAGAGTCTCATGAGGCTTGTGTGTATATGTATATGTGTGCGTGTGTGTGTGTGTGTGTATGAAAACAGGCGGGAGGACTTGTACACAGCAGCAGGATTACCACCCCCAGACTGGGGACCACCCTGACTTTAACACTTAATCCAGGAGGAAGTGGCGTCGCATCACAGGCTCACTTAGGGCCACCGCCCCCTCTGCACACACACACACACACACACACACACACGTCACACAAAAGTCGAAATTGTGTTGCAATGGAGTTTGGAGTTTGGAGTTTGTGTTCTCGCATAAACAGATATGCAAACACGCACACACTTAATTTGAGCACTAAAGCTAAAAACAAAACAGTTAGGATTTATACACACGCACACAGCTGGCCTCTTGTGCAAACCCCCGTGTGTTTCCTGAACGGGTTCCGTGCCAGAGTGGCTGCGAATGCATCATAATTATGTTTGCACACGTACAGAGTGTTGTGTCGGCGCGCGTCTACTGTAAAATACATCAGCGGGTGTCACTGCCTTTGCTTTGATGATCCTAACAGTCGAGTCGAGGCCAAATTCCGGGGTGACGTCGGACATAATGACGACGTTTAGATTAAGAGACAATTTATAGTAGCAAAGACGTTGGTTGTGCGGTTGGTTGAATGTGCGTAAATAAACCAATGGAAGCACTGTTGCATTTTTCCCCAAATATATACTATAATTGCCAAATGTCTTAGTGCTGTGATCACTTTCATTTCTGGCGTTAGCGTAGCATATCGCGTCGGGGTGGGAGATGCGCTTGTCTTTCTGCCATTTTCTCCTCCGCTAAAGAAGAGTGCTCCTCTCCAGAGTCTCTCCAGACTAACTTTACACATGAGTTACAGAAAGTAATGGAGTACATTTGCAGAGAAAGGTCGAGACGTGCAGATTTTAACATGTGCATTGTGACTTGCTGAGGCTGTGATGGAGGTGCGACATGTGGAGAAAACAAGACAAAAGGTGACTAGCATGCTTGCAGGACTGGTGTCCTGTGTGTTGAGGTCTGGTATCAATTAGACGGAGGAGGAGGAGGAGGAGGAGGAGGGTGTTCGTGGCGCGACACCGCCGACTGGCCTTTCACAGATCGTTGCATGGTGTCCAATCAGAGCGCAGCCAGCGTGACCGCTGTTTATTTATGCACAGAGGTGGAAATGGCAGAGTGCGGGGCAACTGGGGCTGAACCTCAAACACTGGAACACTCCGGCGCATTGTGCTGCTTGCAGAGGGTCGCAATCAACACCCTGCTCTTATTGACACAGACGTATACAAGCTCTCTCACACACACACACACACACACACACACACACACACACACGCACACGCACACGCACAAAGAAAAATGCATGGGTGTGCAGTATTTTTAAAGGGTATTCTCTTTTTTTCGGCCTGCATTGATAGATCAACATTACTATTATAGTAGTATTACATTTTATCTGACTTTTTTTTGAGTTTTATGGTCTTTCAGAGGATGAAATATAATTGTAGGGGGGGGGGGGGGGAACACAAATGTGCCACAAAATCACAAAATGTTGTTGTTAGCCACTTAAGCTAAAACGTATTATTGGTCAGGACAAGCACATCGCACAGAGCCAAGAAGAAGTGACATTTGAAAAAGTGACATCAAATAAAAAAAAAAAATACATTTATTACAGCATCAGCAACTTGAATCAACTTCATGACAACACGTCCTGGCGACCGCAAGCGCAGCACAAAAGACGTGAGGATGACGGTGACGCTGAAGATTCCTCCTGGTTTGATCAGTACGGTGCGCGTCGACATTGACCTTGCGTTCCCAGGAGCTCCACGCGAGCTGACGTCATGGCATGCAGGCTAAATGCTGCGTCACTTAGCTTAGTATTTGCTTCCAGTTGCTACCCATTCTTGGTGTCACCACCTCATTAAATGCTCTGAAACTCTGAAACTTTGGACAATCAATTCCAAGAAAAATAGATTCTTTTCATGCCTGTGACATATTCTACAGATACAGACATTGGAACTGTAGCGAAATGTGTATAATGTTGCTGGTATGATGTCAATATGACTATCAACGGATCGTTTTTTTTGTTTTGTTTTTGCTGAGAGCCAAGCAAAGTTTGCATGCTGTGTGTTTTCAGTTGGAACATTTCAGTGTTTACAATGCAGCACATTTATATGCATGTCATTACCTTTTTTTTTTTTTTTGCCATGGTGGCAGTTGGCTAACAAATGCTAGGATCATGAGCTAACGTGCAGAACATTTTATACATATGAAGTAGGCGATAATGAAAACTTGCAGCCACTCTAATCCTAAACGACAAGCCTGTGATAGCAGTCTTGTATATTGGCGGGAATTTGGAGTCAATGTAAGAATAAACACAAGCATGCTCACCTGAGATAGCTCCAGCTACATTAGCTACAGCGAGTTCACGCTCTTTCTTTTTGGTTTTGAGCTCATCTACCACAACGGCGCGCTTGTAAGCAGTTTGCTGGTTAGCTGCTTGCGGCTAAACGTAATGAATGCTAAAATGTTAGCACGGGACCTCAAAACTCACCTCGCCACCACATGAGTTAATCGACAGCAAAATCCCAGAAAGCTTAACGCACTACTTTAATTACACATTTCACTTAGTTGATCATTTGCAGTCAATACGGTTAAAAAGGTGTTTTCATCCAGGCAACAAAACCACTGTCAACAGGTCACGACAGATATGCAAGGTGGCGCCGGCCACGCGCAACAAAATATAAAAAGGCATCGGTGGAACATTATTCGGAGGAAGGTGAGAATGTAGAGATGTTGAGACTAAATGTAGTGCAAATCAAAGTGCAAATATACAGGTGAATATTTCAACCGAGCCAGAAGCGTGTACAGGCGTTAAAGCTGCGACATCGTCAAAGGTCAAGTCAGAAAAAAAAGAATTTACATTTACATGGGAGATTGTTGAACAGCACTATATATGCAAACACTGACCACGTCAAACAGAGGTGCGACATATGGGGGGGGGGGGGGGCACTTTAGGATCATAACAAGAGTTTAGACATTTATGTTCCTCATGGACACAACGGTCACGATGCACTATTACTGTTCACACATTTGTACAATAATAACCCCACAGTTCACTAATGGCGACACACGATCTATGTACAGTATTCACAAAAAGGACTTCATCGGCACAACAGATTCAAACGGATTATCAATCTGAAATGGGGCTCAACCTGCCAGAAGGTTAGGGCGTTCAAATGTAGACAACCATACTTCATTATTTAATAAGCTTTTTTTTTTTTGGGGGGGGGGGGGGGGGGATCTCTCACCGAGAAGTGCTTTGGACGACGATGCAATGCTACCCCACAGTGGTAGGATGAAGTAATACAATTAGGGAACGTCGCTTCACAGTTCAGTCACTCGTTTTACGTTTGCTTGATAACTCTGGACATGCAGATAAACGCACATGCAGCAGGATAGCAAAGAGCCCATGACACCCCCAATGAAAATAAACTACGCATTAGGTCCATCACCGAAACAGACAGACGGCAACAGAATGGGATTTTGCTTATCTAGCAGGGAATGAGGAAAAAGGGTGATCTCTGCAGGCTCTGCTTTAGCGTTTAGCTCGGGCCATCGAGGGTAGCATTGGAGGATATGAGACAAGGACATTAACTTTCACGGAAAGGCACTTCAGATGGACGGGGAGTCTCTAATGTTCCCTCGGTTATGATAAAGTTTCTAATTAAGAAAAAAATGAAAAAAGAAAAAGGTTGTAAACGTGCGCCAGACTAAAAGTGGCCAGATTGAAATAGGCCGTAATATTTCGGTGAGCAAGCGCTCGGAAAGGAAGACTCGTTTAATGTGAAGCCGGCGGTTAGCTTGGCTCGGCATGAAAGAGTGGAAGCGGGGGGGGGGGGGGGGGGGGGGGGTCTTGAAATGTCAAACTGTTTCTTTAAGAGAAGGCATACAGGGACATTGTTTCTGCCATTCGAAATGCCAGCGACCGGCACATATGTTACATGCTTTTTTTTTGTGTTACAGAAAGCACGGACGAGATTAAAACGCCTATGAGTTATCATTGCCATGTACTATTCTACCCGAGTCTGGTTTGAACTGGATGTAGACGTTAATGTCAAATGCAAGGAGGCAGGACGATACTGTTGCACTAACGTGTAAGAAATAGGGGTCGCCAAGGAAACACAGAATAAAACAGCATTAGAGGATACATGATCCAAGAGGTGTCTTGACAACATACTGAGGCTATTTAGGCTTTATACTGGATTGTTTCACTTCATGCTTTCAGTCCTCGTGAGGAGGCGTTGTAAATATTAATTATCTGCCCCCAGCTGATGGTGTTGTATTCACTGCTGACGTGGGACAGGGTGCGGAGAAGCTCTACCAAGTTGGATAAACAGGGTTTCGCTACAACGACGGCACAGCTCAGCACAGCAGGTTGGTTTTCCAGCGACGTCACCACACAAATGCAACGCGAGTCAAGCGGAGAGAGAGTTGACGTTGAGTTGAAAATAAAATTGCTGCTGTGTGTGTGTGTGTGTGTGTGTGTGTGTGCTGTCAGTCGGTCATCCTCAAAACTCACTCTGCCGCCATTTTCTCAATGTGGTCACTCAGCAACTTGTACTGTTCTGCAAAGGGATAAAACACACACACACACACACAGAGATATTTGTTTTAAAGCTGCATTAGGGTTATTTTGATGTCAATTTCCACCTGGTATGAACATGTCGTGTGTGTGTGTGTGTGTGTGTGTGTGTGTGTATGCACTACTAGGAGGCGTCTACACATCTGCATGTGTGGAAATGGTTGGACAGTGATTGAACAGCGCTCCCCTGTGGAGAACCTGCAGCTTGCACAACGCTAGTGAGTCAGTTCATGAGTTGTGGCTTGTGGCTTGTGAGTTACAACCTAACGCTGTCAGGTGCTTCACATCTACAGTAATTCAGTGCTTTACCTTCATTCAGGTTCCCAATGACCGCCTGCTTCTTCAGGAAGTCGTTGCAGAGCTTCTTACTGAGCCCGAACGCCAGCATGTTGTGAGTGAACGTCCTGAAAACACACATAGCACCAAACTCACCTCAGCACGAATGGGAATTGCTGCAAACACACCATATATTCTGTATATACCATTCACAAAAAAAACCTTGATATTGCAATATATCGTATCAAAAGAAACGCACTTTTATGTTTATATTCTGCTTCCTCATGACAGAATCGGACCCCCACCCTATTCACGTGTGTGTCTAGACTCATAATGCATTTGAATTGAATAAGTACTATTCTAATATTTTATAAATAAGATCAATAAGTATCCATCTTAAATCGCCAACCCGGCCAGCTCTCCATGCCATTTTACTCTCTTGCAGCATGCTCTTCTATCGCCCCACAGCATGTCATTTTTTTTCTGTTACTTTTTTATCTAACCTTTCTGTCCAAAATGTACATGGTTCAAAGGATAAGTCCATATTTAAGAATGTTTTTATTTAAAGCTACAGTAGGCAATGTTATTGAATTATAACTGGTTGAAATAACTCATTTTGACCACTGCATGTGTCACTAACAATATCTGATTGAAAGGAGCCCTTCAATGAGATATTCTTAGTGACATGCAATGGTCAAAATGAGTTATTTAAAACAAAAATTATAACACAATAATGTTTACTTTAAGGTCATTGGTGGCAGTCCCCGTTAGACTACACCCTGCCCAACGAAGTGCACTTTTTCTATGATGGGGAATTGGTCATTTTCTTTTTTTCAAAATACAGCAGAATCAGATAATGGTTAACTGTTATCTACAGATGGAAAATAAAACAAGCATGCCGTTGCTCCATCTGTACATAAAGTGTATGTCATGTTGTTGCTATTTGTGGGAGCAGTAACTTGTCTTACCACTAGGGGGCCTCCCCTAAGCGTGGCTGCATTTGTAATATTTGCCTCTCATTCATCCCTTTCACACACACAAACGCACACACACACACACAGTCACACAGCCGCTGAGCAGCCAAACGCCTTTAGGGGCCTCGTCGGTAGACAACACAGTGGCGGCTTCCTCACCCCAGCTGCCCAAAGGCGATGTTCTCATCGATTTTGGAGCTGTCGTCCCTCTCCTCCTGAGTCATGTGACACCACTTCTCCCTGCAGCACAGAAACAGCCAGAGTCAGGCTTTCATTCCAAAGTCTCCGTTTGACCTTCAGTCTGCTCTACAGACACAGCCCAGGGGTGGGTGTCGACAAAAAAACCCCCAAAACAGATCACCCTGTTTAATGCCATGCTTTTGCAGCGATCCCACAGACCACTGGTCTCGCATATATGTGAAGTGTTTGTCACTAGTTTGTGAGCTTTTTTTTTTTTTTTTTTTTTGAGGGTTAAAAACCAGCTCCACCAAATCACCTTAAAAAAAAAAAAAAAAAAAAGCCATGACATCCATCCCTGTAACTGCTCATTTTGTGATGGAACGCACAAAAGAGAGATTCCATTGCACATGAAACGCGTCAAAAACAACATCAAAAAGGGGCATACTGACAGGCACATGTAGCAAAGTAACAAATGATGCGTTCAAAAAGAATCGTCGCCGTTAACAAGCAGATGCAAAGCGTTGATTTGCGCTGTGCATTCGTGTAAAATATGGATTCAGTAACCCGGAAAAAGTCACGAGGCTTGTCAAAATAAACTGCTGCGCTGTATGTTTGCCACATATCGCTGGGGACAGTTCTGATATTACTGAAGTCCTTCCATTTGCCGCCCTTGAACATGAACACAAATGCACGCTACCTATTGTGATACTACATATTACATATGATATTACATATCGGGAGGATGCGGATTCTGTACGATACCGCTAAAAGCCACCGTACACGTGCTACTGCAGGCCTATGACAACATGTACTATGACAACACAGTAAAAAAACAAACAAACACACACATATTCATGAAATCATAAAGTAAGAATAACCAGCATCACCTTTTATTTTAACTTCAACGAGCGAATCTCATCTAATGCAACTTGTTTGTTTATCCCACTTTATCCTTTATCTGCATTTTCTGCTTTTATTTGTTTTTAACTAGAATGCTTCACAGAATGCTCTTTCGTGTCTTTTGTGTCTGTTGTCGTGATAATTATGTCGGTTTTGTCATTCCAGTCCGCTCAGCCCTGCCCCCAGGTGGACCATAATGAAAGCGCTCTGTAACATAAGTAAAAGAAGGGGGTCACTTTTGACTATTTTGTCGAAAAAAAAAAAAGGAAAACTTAACAAACAAAACAAAATTTGAATATTTTAGAATGCTGTGTTGACAAAGAACATTAACTTCAATATAGTTAAAACATTTGCTCCACTACGGATCCTCTGTGGATATGACGCCACATTAACAACAGTATATTTGGTAAGGTGTTGGCAGGAATGAAAAAAACAAAACACATCTCCAAACTTCAAAATGGACCGAAAATGCAATGCAATACGTCAGCAATTGTTTTAAGGTGGAAATGTATATTTACGGCATTTACAGTTCTCAGTTGAAACATGGAGGCGTGCAAAGGGGAACATGCTGACGGGGGGGGGGGGGGGGGGGGGGGGGGGGAGAAAAAAAGAAAATATCCCGTGCATGGCGATGAATGGTGTGAACATGCAGTGAGCTGCGAAGAGGCAGAGAACACCTCTCTCCGACCGCCTCCGTCTTCTGCTCTGGATATAAATACCAGCCCAGACATTACACAACCTCTGTCTGCACATTCAGGATATTAACTGTGGGGCTGCGATGCTTTTACTCATCAGAGGTGGGCACAAAAAAAGGCATTTCGACAGCGGCGCGACGGAAGGCCTCGGTGAACCACGTCGCACCGTGAGACGGCCACAACAACATACCAACAGAAGCCAAATAAAGAAAGATGGGGGAGGGGAAAAAAAAAAAAAAAAAAGCACAGAAATATCAACAGGGTACACTCCAAAAAAAAAAAACTATTGTTCAAACACAGTAATCACACACATACACACATAGTAATCCAATTATAATTACAAGTAGACCACTTCTAATTTATAATTCTAGTGATTAAGCAGATTATATCTTTTAATTTATACACAACACAGTCTCACACCAGACTCCTGGCATCCAGTCTGGAGATTTACCGTTAGAGACTATCCTATCGCTGTTCACTAGAGTGCATCTGACCGACTGCAAATTAGACCCAGGGCAGAGCTCCCAGACCTTGAGCATCACACCCTCTACCACACCAAGCTGCTCTCAACCCCCCCCCCACCCCCACCCCTCTGTAATCAAGTGTATTTCTGTCATCTATCAGATCTCTCAATCTCTCCCTCAGCTTTTTATGCTTTTCACTACCTTTCAAAACGGTCCTTCTGTTTGTGGTTTTTTTTTTTAGTGATGAGGAGAATATGTCTTGCTGGAGGTCATCCATCTTGGCCACTCCGGTCTATTCTAATAAATGAATACATTCTACGCATTACGAAACCCAAAGTGCAAAAATACGAATGGACACACAATTAGATTAGCTAATTAACACTTCTGTTTCCTTATTCTGCCTTTAAACGGTGACTTAACGATTGAATGTTAAAATGGAATCGCCTAAATACATTTTAAGGCTTTTCATTTGTTATATTCCGTCTTGCGATTCATTTGTTTCCCGCTCTAACATTCACAGACGAACGGTTCTATTTTGGTTTTTGAACTGGGGATGTTTATATAGACATGATTTTCAGAATAAAAGCTCTGCTGTGTCCCCTCTTCCTCTTAAGTATTAGTTAATTCCGGTATTTAATCCTGCGTCTTATCTTTTTTTTTATTTATTTTTTTACTTATTTTGGGGTCTAAATGACAAATAGGTAGAAAAAGTTTTGGAACTGGTCCAGTAGATCACCTCAGCCGGCGGCTGCGAACTGGCTGCAATGGCCCCAAAATATATAAAAATAGGGCCCTTTAAGTATGCTAATGAGTTAGCGGTTAACTGTTTGTCAGCTTTATATATATATACAATACCTATCTTTTTAGCTAGCTCTCTGTCCCCTTCAGATTTAGCCAACATTTCAAAACTGTTCCACTGGACCCCCATGATGGTGCCACAACTGCAAAAGCCTCGATACATATCGGCCCTTTCTCTTAGTTTGTCTCGTTCTTTTTCGGGCAGCGGACAAATAGAAGGACAGACCTTTCGTATTTCTCTTCATCCTGCGTTCCTCTGCCCAGCAGCAAGGCAACAAGGAGACAAAGGGTTAAAGTCAACGTGCAGAAAGAGGGACAACAACAACAACAACAACAACAACAACAGCTTGCAGACCGGAAGAGAAGAGAATAGCAGGTGTGGAGCATCAGAAGATCATCAGCAGTAGTGGTGGTGGTGGTTTAGGCGGGAGCATACTGAACAGCACTGGGAGATCTGTCTTAAGACACAGCTCTTTGCTGAAGCCAAGAGCACATCAGTACGGGGTCTCCAACCTTTATTTAAACGTCATCAGACAGATACAGTGACACGGGAGCTCACACAGAACAGCAGCCCACTTATGTTTTAAAAAGACTAATCCTTGCGGCTGTGTAACATATCACGTAAACACATTGTTTCGTTCACCTGCTCACCTTGTGGTCGGCGATCGTTTCTTCCTCTCACAATGGACGGCATCAAAAAACGCAGCGTTCCAAAATCTTAGTGCGTGCCTGACAAGAGAGAACGGACGACACGTTACGGGTTTCCTGCCTGACCGTTTGTAGCAAATGACAACTGGTGGTTGCGAAGAATGAAATCATAATATAATATAATCTGCCTGCTCAAACTTTCTCCAGGCAAAACATGGAAGGCACACGGTCACTAAGCTGCGATATGATTCATGCTGCAATTCTGTGACGCATGCATAACGTGGCCAGTCGTTTGTATAACATCTAATCAAATCACACTCCACTTCAGCGGTTCCCAACACGAGGATGTCCTGAAGATAAATCTGAAGGGCCACGACATGATTCAAAGGAGGTAAGAAAGAAAGTGTATATTTCTGTTACACAGATTCTTCTTTCATTTCTTTTTTTTTTTTTCCTCTTGTGAAATACTTGATACTTTTACCCTATAAACCCCTTAACAACTGCTCTAGTTAAAAGGAGTAATACGACGAAAAGCGATTACATTGGATTCCAAAGTGTCTGCATCTGTATGCTAAGAGTGTTCTAGACAATCTCTCAAGAGTTGATGGAGAGCCATCGATAGCCAGATGGAGTGTCTGGTGGATGTGTAAATATGCTAACACGTTGATAGCCACATGAACTTAAAATGGGTTAGCCCTGACCTTAACCCTGACCCCTTATGTCAGTGTTGTGTTCACAGCTAGCTTCTGCTGTAAGTTAGCATCGCCCTGGTTCCCTTTCCATTGGATTTTGGATTATTGCAGAAAATAATCTTTGCGGCAAACAAACGTTTATGATACTAAAGCATAAGCATCAATGGAATCGCCAGAAGTTGACGACGTCACCACCACTGAGCTTCACTTTTAAGAGAATATAGATAGATATAGATATATAGATAGATAGATAGATACAACAATGTATAAACACAACAATGCTGTAAAGGCGGACTAGTGAGTAGATGACTCTCTTAATGTCCGTGACAACCAACCTCATTTAGCCACAACCGCCTTTTTTAAGACATGTAAAAGCTTCTGGGGTATCTATATTTTATGCCGTAGAACAAAACGTTGAACTCTCTTAAGCTCGTGTTAACCATAGACCTTATTTCAGGCATCTAACCATTCAAAAAAACCCACCGACTTCGAGACGAGGGAACCGGAAGTGTAAAAATGCTAACTCATTTAGCAACTCAACTTACCAGATGGGTTGCTGCTTCAGGTGGGTGTACAGGTACACCTTTTCTCCTCTCTTTCCCTCTGGAGCCTCAGACACTGTGATGGAACAAGAAACATGACGACACGATACATTTATAAATCACGTTTCATAAGAACTAAAGCTGGGGCTCAGACTGCAGGAGATTTATAATCCTCCTCGATTTTGAAATCGGGTTGCGCATAAAGAGAATTTTCACAGGTGTCGAGCCAGAGGGAGAGAAATGCACCACCTCACGTGATCTCACGTGATCTCACAACTTGCCGTAGTGATGCTTTGCAGGGAGAAAAAAACAAACAAAATGGTCCTCAAAATGGTTGAGGAGATGCGGCCAACAGTAGTTTGCTAGCTAACGTTAGCCTCAAAGGCTAGAATATTTCCCGTTGCTTGGTGACCCCACCAGCTGCTCCGGGACTCGTCTGGACTGGTGTCTCTCGTCTCATTGGCTCTTCTGGTCCCTCTCGGAAAGTACTGACGGGATGATCCAGATTTTTACTTGTAAATATCAAACACGTTGGAACTTATCTGGGCAGCCTCAACGAGTCTGCGAGCAGGTCCAGAGGTTTAAGACTGGATCTGCAAAACCCTCACATTACCTGATAACCTCGGCCGAACACTGGCATCAACCAAGGTCCCAGACCAGATTTCGGCCCCAAAGCTCCAATAGTATGAGCTCGGCTTAAAAGAGCAGTGGAGCAGGTGAAAGAAATTGCAGTTTTCTACTGTAATGTTTGGTGCACTATACCTGGCGATGTGGGCTTTGTCTCGACTGGGCTTTCGCCGTCCCTGGAAATGAGAATGCAGCAGAAAAAAACGAGTAAGGAACGAGACTACACACGAAGACTGTGTTTATGAATTCAAAAGCAGGAGATGCCTTTGCTCACTCAGGTTTGGGAGCCATGGAGCTCCGCAGCTTGCTCTCCAGACCTCCAAAGAAGCCTTTGACGTCGGTCTTAGATGTGTTCTTAAGGAGGCGCTCGGCGGCACCCTTCTTCTCAGACAGCCAGGAGTTGGCCTTGTTGAGGTACGAGTCCAGAGCAGCTGGAGGACCACCGCGATCCAGCAGCTCTGAGGGAGACGGCTGGGACTTCCCTGAACAAGAGGAGAGCATATATTTAAATTTATATATTTCAAAGCCCCACAAGGTAAATGTGTCTTTTTGACTAGATGGTCCCTGTGGTGTCCTTAGTCTAAGGCATCACAGTGTACAGATTACAAATTGTACAGTTGACAGACATCACCTTGATGGGGGGGAAAAAAAAAAAGGGGGCCTCTCTGAAATTTGAAGAACCAATTAGCTTCATCTTAGCCAGCTGCAACTCAGCGAGCTGGAGATGACAACAATAATTAGTCCATCGGCTTCGGATGGATCCCTCATAGACTTCTAGCCTCGCGAGACAAAGAACTGTAAAAATGCACAGCTGCTCTTCCTTTTGAATCAGGTTTCTTTTGCGGTTTGTGGTTTTCAAGGAGACCACTATGCAAAGTTGCCAACAGCGCACTGACTGTAAAACTGCGACAGAGATGGGAATAGACCTTACCACTGTAGTAGTATGTGAAGCACATAGTCATGAGGTTTTTGGCCGGGCTGTAGTCATCCATCTGGTAACATCTGCAAACACACAATATCTTTAGAGCAGACGCTGTCATGACCTCGCTGCTAGAATGGGAGTAATTCACTGGAGCGTTTCCACTAAAAAAAAAAAAAAAGGATAAGTGGGTGATATTCTCATGTTTTTCTTATTGTAAACAAATCCCATGAAAAGACCCTGACCCACAATGATAATTGATCCTACTAACAATTGTTGTCTGTTTATCCAAAGTGTGTGACTTCTGGAATATAGAGATAAACAGCGGCCTTTTATTTTTGTTTTCACCAACTTGATTTTGGTATGAGGGAAAGCGGGCTACTAAACTCTTTAATCTACTTTAATCTACAAGAGGAGTCGGGGTGAGCTGTAAGGACATACACAGTTTTGGATCCTACAGACGCGTTTCCGTCAGCTGGGCTGAGTCTCCCCTGTGGGTGCGGCAGTTCTGGTGAAAGGCTCTGCTGGAGATCATACAGACCAAATCATTTCCGTATGTTTAAACCCAGTTTAGAATTGTTGGGCAGTGTACAAACAAACAGCTGATCTGTCATGTAATATTCGCTATATCATTATCTATTCAACAAACATGCTCCAATCACCTAAATGTGGCATAAACTCTAAACACCTCAAGCGACTGTAAAACACTTTTCGCATTATTGTGGAAGTTTTGTTGAATACTGTCACTTCCATCCAGCTTTTCTAATTAGGTCCTTTAAAAATGCTTTGAAGGAAACATGGCTTTGTGTTTCCCCATGGCAAATTAACTTTTGGAAGAAAAAAAAACCCCCATCAAGCATCCTTTTACATTAATTAACCGTCTTGAACCACTTGTTGGTTACATTAGGTGAGCCTACACAACGGTTTTAGAACAAGCTATTTAAAATTAATGTATGTGCAGCGGATCGAGAGGTGACGTAACATGCAAGTGCGTGAAATATGTGAAGATTAATTGGCACTCCTTCGCCAGCCGCGAATCGTTTTGGATGAGCAGCCGTCGAAATGAACTGCTGTATGGAGTAAAATGAACAGAGAACAACAGAAAATTAAATCGTCAATCACTATTGTTTCTCTGACAACTAATCGCCGACTCAAACGTCATGATTGTGACAGTCCCGCTCACTAAAGCGTCAAATGTTTATTCATTCGCCGCTGAAATGAGCCCCTTTAATAATGCACCATTTCCTCCTGTTTGGGTAATGTTTGCTAAAAACTACTAAAAGAAACGTTTTAAGGGCTTGGGGCTCGGGTGCCACAGACAGGGTAGAAAAGTCAGAAAGTTTGGAGAAATGTTCATCTTTTCATGGGAACTGCTGACAATAACAACTTCATAGATTGTCACAGGCCTTATCCCTTTACAGTCTAATAAATGCAATGAGACAATTACATTGTGTTAGACTTACTCAAACAGCACAACTGCAAAAGACTGCACCAGTCTATAGAAGGTGGCTTCACTCACACATTTAGAGTGGCAGCGCTGAGAACACAGTATGCCAGAGAGAGAGAGAGTTAGAAGCTTGTTCAGGAAAGCCTGGTATAAAAGACACATGATTGAGGACTTCCTTACTTATTTCATGAGATATTTTGGTTTGATTTCCTGCCTGTGTAGCTAATCTGATGTACTTGTATTCATTAAAAAAACGGGACAGTTCATCCAAAACATGATCTACTCATCACTATGTCTGTCAAAACTCATGTTACTGTCAAACACACAAGGAAAAAGGAAAAATGGACTTCAACCAAAACAAGGAAATGAGGTGATGTTGTTTACAGCTTGACAGCCACTTGCTAATCCATAAATATCCGGTCATTTTTAGATCTCTTGGATTTAGACTCAACTCCAATATTGTCGTTATTGTCCCCTTAAAAAGGTCACGTATGACGTCTGACTAGTTACCGTCCATCAGTTCCCCATATTCACCTGTGCACTGACGTATTTGGCAAACCACTCCCTGCCTTTGCCGTTCTCTCCGCTGCACAGCTCTCCAAAACGAGCCTTCTCTTCCTGGTCAAAGTCCTCCCTGTGAAAACATTGGTCCACAAACTCATTACAGCACTCATTTACAGACCCTGTGAAAAGACACACTGCCAGGCTGACGGCTAATGCTAACAACAATGAAGAATGACGAGAAGACCTTGAATATTTTGTTACCTTTGGACAAAGCTAAGCTAGTTGTTTCCATGTTTCTAATATTTGTGCTAAGCTAAGCTAGCCGCCCGCTGGCTGTAGCTTAATGTTTGGCACACTGGCATGAGAGTAGTATTGATCTTCTCATTTAAAGGTTCTACATGGAGTTTTCAGAAAGAAACTAGCTTACTGTTTGCAAGATACATCAGCTAACGCTACGAAGCAACCAACGCCAGATAACAACACCAGTAGCCCCCGCCATTTCAGCTGGGAGATGTGCGCAAGTGGCGAATTCGCTACGCTCCACAAGCTCTCTTAGCTTTTTTTAGTCTAAATAAATAAACTCACAAAATGTGACACCTACTTTCCTTATTAAACAGAAAAATAAAACTGCATTGAAAGCTAAGTTTAGCCGGCTAGCTGTAACTTCTCTACGCTGCATGGCTCCGCCGTTGGTTGCTTTGTATAGTTAGCTGTTAGAGTGATTTGCAAATGGAAAGCTGGCCAATTTAACAGCCAGGTTAGCCCTGGGAGTCTGAATGAATTAGCTGACGTTACTCACTCAAGACAGTATTTTGCTACGTTAGCGAGCTAGCAATTTGCCCGTGTTAGCAAGCAAGCTAAGTGGACTTTGTGTTGGGCTCTGTGATTTGGCGGGTGCCAGTCGTTAGTTGACTGTAGCGGACTGAGCTGAGCAAGGAGCTGGAGAGAGGCTAAGCACTCGGGAGCGACCGTAATGTCACCTCCACTGGAGTCCTTTACATAGAAATCAGTCCACGGGCTGTTATAGGCAACTGAGAAAATCGGGGAGGGTCTCATATTTTTATGCGACGGTACACTCCGTTCACACATTTGTAATAAAAAGCAATAAATTGTTGCATATTGTTACATATAGGACCTTTAACTCTCAGCAAGAAAGTGAATATTTCCAAAAATATCGAACTATTCCTTGAAGGACGAACGTGGAACTTTTTCTCTACAGAGTGATAAACTAAAGAACCTGGCTGGTGAGCTAGAGGTCACAGTGAAATGATGATAAGTTTGTAGAAAATTGTGAAGGATCGGTGTATCACCCGCCTCCCAAATTATTGTGATTTTCTTTTTAGTATATATACAAATGACATGAACTATACATGCTCCTTTGAGTTTCCCCCGAATAAACAAAGGGTAGAGAAACAAAAACAAGCTGCTAGGTAAAGAAAGAAAAGAATGATCTTAAATAAAAAAAAGTCAGTGTATCCCTTTAAGTTATTCCTTACTTTCCGTGAAACACCTTCTCCACGTAAGCCTTCATGAACCGCCTCCTCTCCACCGCTTCAGCGTCAACGTCCTCTCCACTGTGCGCGGACGAAGATGATGACCTCCTGAGCTCCCACATGTGAGAGGGCGGGTCCATGTCGTTCTCGCTGTCTGCTGACTCTGTAGCGTCGCTGTCATTGTCTCCTTCTTCTTGGTGGTGGTGGTGGTGGTGGTGGTGAGAGCTGGGCCTGGTTGGCGCCATGGGCTCTGGCAGTGAGGGCTGCTGGTGGACTCCCGGGGAAGATGCCGTTTCTGGGGAGAAAATGTCTGTATGGCTTTGGTGTTGGCCTCCATCTACACTAAGAGCTGTGGCCTGTGAGGGCAGGTCAAAGTCTATTAGGTTGTCCACTGCTACGCCCTCCATGTTGGAAATAAAATTCTTTCCTTTTAGCTCTGGAACAGTTTTTAGAGTGAGCTATTCGGCGCTCTGCAGGAACATGATGGTGGTCACAGATGTGGGTACTAGTTGAGGGTTTCAATTGAGGTCACTGTCATTATTGGGATTTTGATTTTGCAGACCCCCCCCCCTCCCCCTCCCACCGCCTGCGGGTGCTGACATGAAGTGAACTCACGAACCCAATGCATCTGGGAACAAAGAAAGGAAAAAATTAGCATTGTGACCATCATTTACAATCAATAAAAAAATGCACTAGGCTCCAAGCAGCATGCTAACATGCTCCCAATGACAATGCTTACATGCTGATGTTTGGCAGCTATAATGTTTACAATGTTTGCCATTTTCGTTTAGTGCGTTCACTGCTAATAATGTGCAGCTGAGGCTGATGGGAACGTCATTAGTTTGGGACAAATTTAAATTGCGAACCGAAGATTACATGTCAGGAAATCACCAATTATTACAAGTCATCCGGGGGAGAACATGAATGTCAATTCATCCGATATATGTCCAGGTATTTCAGTCAGTTTAAATTCTCTCAGGGGTTAATTACTTGTATCTGAATTTGAACAAGCGTGGGACCTGAGTCAACAAAGAGACAGGAGGCACATGGGCATACAAAGGCAGTAAACCCTTTTGACAACCTCTTCAGCACACACAATGTAAATGGGCAGGGTGTGAAAATGCATGTGAGGGGATTTCCTGTGGTTGCTGATCAGTATAGACGTTCACCTTTAAAGAATGTTAGCTGAGCAGAGCAGGTTTCGTGGTGTGAAAATTCAAAAATAACAAAACTTCCTGCTAGGAGATACTCGTGTGTTTCCTTGATCAGAGGTTGGTAGAAAGAGACCTCCAGCAGCCCCGTTCCTTTCTTACAAAAAGGAAAAGGGAAATTAATTCCATTTTGAGCAAGAACTGCACCTTCTGGGTGTGAACAGGACGTTGCAGTTCATTAGCGGTTCCCTTTGCTTGTATTTATGAAATCTCTGACTAGTTCCTTTTTATTCATAAGTCAGCGTTTGCGTCGTGCAAATAATGGGAAGTTGAAATGATTGATTGAAAAACCACAAAAGGCAAGAAACTCAAATCTTAAACCTCTGGTGTCTGGCGTCTGTGTTCAAACAGTTTCCCACAATCAGAAAGTGTCTGCACATCGTGTTGTGTAACTCAGATAGGACTGGTCTGATTTTACATATATGGCAGTCGTGGCACAGTATCTTACTGCCGACTCCCACTCAGGACTTCCCAGGACACTTCACCCTGGCCTCACATGCTCTGAGGCACAAAACAGCAACAGCTGCTCGTCTCACACACACACACACACACACACACACACACACACACACACACACACACACACACACCCTGTACCCTTTCCTTGGGGCTAATCTGCTGTAGATCACCGATCACAGAGCACCTTTTGGTTCTCTGACCGAACAAACACCGCTATTACATTGTTAGCCTAAACGCACATACACACAAGCTAGGCAAGGAGCCCCTTGGGCCTACTGTATGTTTGGGCTGCAGCTCTGAAGACGAGGTGGTTATATAACGCAGTATTTAGTGAGTAAGACCCAGGGTGACACAGAAATATGAGACAGAATTGTCTCATAGACTTAGTGAAAGAGACTCGGTTTTTGGTTTTGAGGTACATCAACTTCTCAGTATGAACACTTAAATAGCCCTTAGTTAAATCATTATGTCCTAAAAGCTGTAAAACATTAGCTAACGACTTTTTACTTTACAATGAAGAGGCAAGCTGAGCATACGGCCCACAGTTCATCAGTCTTACTGGCGATGCTAGAGGTGTGAAACCCGTCACCCGTCACGTCTTTCCCCTCACAGCTTTTATCTGGGAGGCCAGCAGCAGGGCCCCTCAGTCAGTCACGATTTCCTGCTGAGGATGGATGGCAGTGGTACAATCACCTGCCGACCGGTGACGCCATTTGGCCTGATTAATGTGGCCTGTCCTCCTGTCCTGCCACGGCCACAGCACGCACGCACACGCACACACGCACACACACACACACACACACACTGGGGGACTCGGTAAATCAGCGTTCCTTCACCCAGACAGCAAAGGCTGCAGTATTTCTGCTTCCATGAGCAAGAAGGTGAGCCCCCACACAGCAACCGCAAGCCCCCGCACAAACACTAGCCCTTGAGGTAATGTACGCAGACCGCGGCGCTTCTATCATTACAGAAGAGAGAGGACAGAGAGGATCTGTGCAGCACAACAGCATCACAAGACTCTTTTCTCACTTTCAGTTGCACGCTGCACTTAGCATGATTCACACATGGAAGCCAGCGCCACGTTATGCAATGTGCAGCCTCTCCCACCCCCAGGAAATATTATTCAGCACACTCATCCGCAGAAACATCAGTTAAGCAAGAAATGAGCTGACTCGCTGTTACCCCTCAACACTTGCGGTGTTTCACGGTTCATCTGTCTCAGTCACCTTAACTTTATAAGCAATATGCAGCACATGCAGAGCAATTACTCCGCTTTTTTCTTCCGGGTCAAAGACGGTATATTATAGAATATAAATTCAGCATGTGGGCAAGGCAATGTTTCACACAGGACTTTGCGAGACTACAGTGGGCATGCTCCCCGGAATAACATTTTGCACATTTTAAAGTTAAATGCATCAATCTGGTGCACATAGAGAACAAAACTCAGAGGCTAGATCTATGAAGAACAATGTTGTGTCCTCAGAATGCCTTGGTGTCTCGGATGCATGAGATCTTTTATGTTATCATGAGAAGTGTGAAAATATTTTCAGTTCATAATGAAACTGTGGCGGGCCGCTATGTTCTAGGTAATTAGTGGGAAACACGGGGGCAAGGTATTTTCAAAGTCCTCTTCTGAGGCCACTAGTCCTTTACCCAAAGCGCTCTCTCAAGCACTGCTGAACAAAGCTCAGTCTGATGGAAGGTAGGAACCAATACCCAACTAGGGACTTACCCATACCCACAATGCTTTGGCTTCCTTGTGTAACTTGAGAGGGTACGTTGCTCAGTATCTTATTATTGTGTCTACTGGGGCGTCTCAGTCGCCAAAACAAAGGCAGTGAGTACATTCTTTGTCTCGCCACTTTTGATACTTTGGATGAATACGTTCAAAGAGCTGGAAAAGTTATTGTATTGTGCCTAAACCAAGAACGGGTCCTTTCAGTCCCAAACTGATCCTGCCGAGGTGTATCAGTGACTTTTACAGGCAGCAGAAAGTGACGTGAAGTGTTTTAGGTGCAGGAATTTCATATCTTGAATGGACTCTGTTGGCCCCGGCCCCTTATAGAGGAGGAACAAGATTGGACCATATCAGGCCCCTGGTTACAGGCATTAACAGGGGCAGTAATAACTTTTATCAGCAACAAGTAGGGACTACTGCTCTGTGTGACTTACAGCAATAATAAAGTTTTACAATACAGCCTGAAAGCCAGAAATCCCACCACCTAGCCAAGCAACCATTGATTTACTGTCGCTTATAATACGGTTACTTTGTTTTATGGAGCCAAATACCTTTCGAATTCCACATTTATAGCTCAGTTTGGGCACCGCAGTGCCGGAGCGCGACGGCTGAACTGCACGACCTCACATCACAAGCTACAATAGATGTGTGACAAGCAGAAGTGGCTGATGGCAGATAAGTTAGGCGCAGAACCTCGGCTGAGGTTGGCCAGCGTACCGGCTGAGGGGACTTGCACTTACAGATGTAATCTGCTCACCACAGGCAACACACCAAACACAGCTACACGAAATCTGTTTTCAGAGGACACGCTAGGATTTATGGGGACAGAAAAAAACAGTAGCACAAGACAGCTGCACCTTATCCGCCACATCTACCATGCGACTGCAACAACGTGTTTCTTACATTAAGAGTGCAAAACTGAAACTACCAGGGTTTGGTTTTAATAGTTAATCTTCCCACTGCAGACACGCATATTCAGTGACAGCACAGACAGGTCAGAGAGGAGTACTCTCTTGTTTCATTTGAACCCCATGTCTCTCTGTTGTTGCTCTCCCACCACAATCTAATATGTAACACAGCAGAGCAGTCGAGACAGAATACCATGCCTGTGCAACCCATGCTCATATGGAAGCTAATAAATACTTCAAGTCTTTCCTCCATCTTTCAAGATCTGAGTGGAACATGCATGACATAGCAGCTAAATAAACCCTACAAATCCATGGTGAAAAGAGCGATGGATGCCACAAAACCAGGGAGGAAGTTCTCCTCCATGTGCACTTCCAGATAACACCAAACACAGACTCTATCTAGAAAGAACTGGTGCTCCATGTAATATCTATTTTCGGGCTGGCCTTTCCTTTAACCGTCATGCGGCTATGAAAGACCTCTAGACTGATGGAATGAGAAAAGTAGTGTGAATGCAGATTTTAAACATGTAGCATGGGGACTTGATCAATATAGAAATCATGACTCTAAACATTTGTACATATTTAATAAGCTACATTTCTAGCTCCTGTGTGTGCAGTGTTCACTGTCTATAGTTATTAAGTACTCATTATGTGCTGCTTTATTTAGGGCTATGTGTTATCTGCCATCTGCTTGTGTACCTGCTACTCTGCCACGAATGGAGAGAACGCCACGCCAGACTCCATTAAAACATTCGATAAACAGGCTGGCCTTTGCTTTAACTTGAAAGGCCTTTGACTTGATTGTTGGTGCAAATCACAGAGGAGGTATTCTCCAATGCGGCATACCTAACAGTACTACAGAGCCGCACTTCTGTTGTAAAATGTTAATATCCTTCGGCGCAACTTTGCCACGACCGACCACGGTGCAGGGTCGATTTATGTTGGAAGCTTGTTCAATTTACATGTGGGCGAACTACAAAAGTTGACATTTCCCACAAATACAACGTGCTTCGTTGATGGTTCATTCGCCGAATATAAATGTGGACAAAAAGCTTTGTGTCATGTTTCACCTCCTATATATATCTTTGTCAATAAGCAAGGTCACCTTATATTGCAGTCTTACTGAATGAGGTTTGGTTTACGCCGTCTCCCTAGGCGACGGCCAGAATCTACCGCGGATGAATTCATAAATGAATAGTTAAAAACCATACGAAAGAAAACAGGTGCTCGGACTCCCACGGCGCAGACCACAGCTTGTCGTTTAAACACGAATGCTGACCGTTGAGTTGAAGTTGCTGGACTGGGCGCACTTGACAGCTGAGATAGGAAGCAGCACTGAATAAACACCGCAAAAGGCTGACGTTTCCTGTAACGTTGCTCGCTGGCATTTAGGGGCAACCCCCACGTCAGTCGCGGAGGTGTAAGTCATCTGCAAGGGCAGCCAAACGCACGTCAAAACAACCATTAGGGCCAAACCATCAGGAGAAGGGGGACAATTAACCCGCCGCTTTGACCCCAAACCCTTTCACATAACAATATGCTAAAAAAAAAAAAAAAAAAAATGGCGTTTACAAGTCGCAGTGAGTCTCGAAGGTGTTGAATTGCTATTTTATCAGACGGCAACATTAAGTGACAGCTGTACGTACATGAAACGTCCCGCGCTGACCGGGGAACAGTGCTGCTCCTGGTCCTCACTGCTCGTCTTCTCGCCGAGGCGGCGTAGATTTTGCTCGAGTCTGTGGGTTTTCGGGAGAACGGCGCATGCGCAAACAGAGGAGAAAGCGAAGGGAGGGCGGGGAGGGGAGGGGGGACCCAATGACGTCAGGAAGCAGCACAGCCAATGAGCAGCCGTGGCGCCGCTTCAGGTCAGCACGAATACGACCGGATATTTCCTCCACAATAAAAGCATGATGGCTACATTTGGACCTCGAGTAACAACAATTGGAGAAAAAATGTATTTTGAGGAAGGTTTTTTTTCTTTTTTTTTAAATTAATTCCCTCAACTCACACAACTGAATGCAGTTCTTGAATATTTGTCATAAAATTATTTAATTAATCAAAGGCTTGACTATTTCATGACATTAACAAAACGGCAGGTATAAACTGAGACTAGATTTTTGAAAAAGAGGCCCCTATTCCTTAGCACATGATGATGTATTAGCCTTGTGTATTTCCCCATGGTTAATTGTTAACCGGCCAGTTTGCACATCTTTTTGAATATTTTACATGGCGTGTTAAATATATATATAGTAAATTTATTTATGGGAAATCATTTTAATTTCCAAATTTATGGGAATCCCATTCTCACTCACTCACCTATAGTATCTCTCTTTGTCCTTAAAAAACTAATTTCAAACTGCTTCTACAAACAGTGCCATCGGGGGCGCAAACAAGAGACACACGTCGCTTTCTTTGCAATGAAA
This sequence comes from Enoplosus armatus, assembly GCF_043641665.1. NCBI lineage: Eukaryota > Metazoa > Chordata > Actinopteri > Centrarchiformes > Enoplosidae > Enoplosus > Enoplosus armatus. Next base: position 25,335,402 of record NC_092185.1, read on the forward strand.
GGATTTCATTTAATTACAGCTATGTTGCAATATACACATAGAAAATAAGACACGTGGGATTAAAAGACTTAGGAAAGAAGCCCAGTGAGGCATAAAAACTCTCAAACTTGGGACCAATACAAACAATATGACATCTTGCAGAGATCAATTTCCAGGTTTGACCGCTGCTGCTAACTGCTCCAGCTTCTGAGGGAGGGTGACAGTAGAAAAATGGACCCTGTCCTTCTTCAGTTTCTGTCTCACCGTCTGCGCCAGGCCCAACTCCATGTACTCCTGCTTCTGTCTGTCATACTGAGGCCAGCTGACCAGACTGGGACCATTGGGAGAGCTGGGGAGACATTCAAACATGCCAGCTACAGACATTAGGGCAGACTATGCCGCAAAGAAGCTCGTCTATGTATATGTTTGCTACTGATTTCATATCAGCCTTTAGAATGAATGTCTGTATACATTTTTAGCCGCTGCCTTATTGCATGGTTGAATGGAATGCTAATTTTGCACATCATGTCTATTTTCATTTGTTACTTAAATTAAACTTACTTATATGTTCATATAAATATGTAATTAATAAGACTTAAGGCTACAGTAGGCAATATTATTGAATTATAATTTTGGTTGAAATAACTGATTTTGACCATTACATGTCATAACAATATCTAATTCAAGGGCTCCTTTAAAAAAATGTGTGTCTGTGAGCAACTGCCCCCCCTTTGTATTTAGACTTTTAGCAACCTGGACCAGGCCTGAATCAAACAACCAATAAAAATGAGCTAAAAGATGCTAAAAAAGCTCCATAAAGCCGAGGGTAGGCGACCCCCTTTCATATTCCTTTCGTCTTTTTTCTGTTGTTGACATAAAAATATTGACGTGTGCCACTTTAATGATGTCGTCGTTACTTTTGTGCTCACCCGTTACGGGCGAAATTGGCCCAGTATGTCATCATGGTCCGACAGAGCCGTTCATCTTCCTTGGTGATGTTGCCTGAGGATGGCACAGGATGAGCACAATCACAAATACCGACAGCCATGATCTGAAGTGACTTGCAGTGTTTTTGTGCTGTAGCCACATGATCTCACTCCTTCATTTCAAGTCCCAGAACTTGGGCATGAAATGGCCACGCCTGATATTGAATCCACATTACTCGGCGCTGGCATGCATGCAATGAGAAAAGACAATATGAATATCTATCATGGGTGGCACATTGCATATAACCTACCTATGATTTTTATGTGTCCATCCCAGAAGCATCCACCGAACATGAAGCCGACATCATCTGCGTGGTCCGCCTTCACAAAGCTGGGTCTGGTGTGTTTGTGGATCTCAGCGCGGTATACGAACTCGTACATGTAAACTGGAACACCCGCATCTACAACACCAAACACACCGGGGAGAGAAAAGAATAGAGGTTTCCTTACATCTGTAGGAGCAAACTGCACCAACGCTGACAGAGTGTCCTTCCTACACAGGCCTGTCAAGAAGCTCTCCCCCACTCTGACCTGAGTGGTACCCGGCCACCTTGACGACAGGCAACGTCATCAGCAGGTCTCCGATGATTTCGGTGAACCCGTCTCTGATCTCCTCTGGCGTTTTGGCGTCTTTCAGGTATTCGTCCATGATGAGGCCATTGGCGAAGGAGGCCTAGAACAGGGAGGAAGGTTGGGCCGTCAGATGTCACACTTACGTGGTGCTGTTTTTTTTGTTTTTTTTTCAGGAATATCAATTTGTGTCTGATATATGTTTTTTTCTTGACAATAGACGACTGTTTTCACATTCATCTGCTGAAAGGGAGAACTTCCTCTGCTCTCCTTAAATCTCAGTTTCACGTGTGTGTGTGTGTACAAGTAGGACTTTTTGGAAGCCAATCATGGTTCAATATGCGGTTCATTCAAGTGTGATGTGGAAACTTTGGAAATACATTCTAGAGTTTTCATTGAGGAAGATGGAGAAGAATGTTTAACTCTATAATTGACCGCTCTTTCTGAGAAAACCTGAGAAAATCTTGAGAAAGGTTTCATTCGATAAAACCAGCCAAAATGAAAAGTGATGTTATTTGCTGTAATGGACACTGATATCATATTTATTATTTATTATATTTCAACTTTTTTTTTTTTTTAATGATCATATTTTGTATTTTTGGACTGTTTTTGTGTATGTGTTTGTGTGTGTGTGTGTGTGTGTGTGTGTGTATTTGTGTTCGCAACTTGCCTGCCTCAATTTTCCCCATGAAGGGCAAATTTAGTATTTAACATGTAATTCAATTGTTGTTATTGATTTTTTGAATGAATAGTTTTTTTTATTTTTTGGGGTGGGGGGGGGGGCAACAAATAGTCAAATGATAAGTAATAATAACAAAGAATTAAATGTGTAAACTGTACAATTATACAGTCAAATACAATTAAAAAGTGTCATATAAAATAAATAAACTCTCTTCAATTAAAACCAATCTATCAAACAATCAGTCCGTGTCCAGTATCGCCAACGAGCAGCTCACCCCTGCTGGATTGAACATGTTCACCACCGCCAGCACGGACTCTCTGTTCATGCCGTTCTCCCAGCCAGGAGGGGCAAAGCTCTGTGAGATGAAGAAAACCACCTCAGCGTAAACAGAAAAAAAAAAAAAAAGGTTTGCAGAGGCTGAGTAAAGCGCGTTACGCCTGAAACCACTGAATGAGCTGTGCGACCTGAGGCAGGATCCATCCAAACTCATGGTCGGTTATTCCCATCATCACGGGGACCTTCAGCACCTCTCTCCTCTTGAGAAGCTCCTCTGCCGTGTCAGTCAGAAACTCACCGTCCACCACGGCTCCCAAGTAGAGTTTCATCTAAACACAAGGTGGAAACGTTGCTGTTATTGGGCATCAGTGCGACTTTGGCAAGCCGAACACTCAGTGGTTGTTTCCCAGTCAAGGGTGCTCACAGGCTGCCATCTTGTGGCTAAAGTTAGGCTCGACACTGATCCTAGACAAAATGCAAATTCCCCTCTCTGTTGGTTTGTTCACCCTCTGGAATTCTGTGCCATGCAAGAATCTTCATATTGACAGCTTCAGGTTTCTTTATGTTCTGACTAGTTTTGGGCTCCTGATTTAACTTGAACCACACTGTCAAGACACAAGGATCCAGGAAACGCGAGAGAAAATGAAACACCCAATCAAAATGAAAGCTAAAATACATCTAGAGTATAACATCTGCTTGTATACCGTTCACATCGTGTCTTATCTTTGTGTATCTCACCACCGAGTCCGTTTACCTTTTTCGTCGCGTCGACTAGCTCATCTTTGCTTTTCCCCCTCATACACCGAACCAGTTCCTCTGTGCTGCTGCGGTCACACCCAGTGAGGTTGGCGATGATCTTTGGATGAAAGTGTATTCTTATTACAGAATTTAGCCTATTTGCTTTGCTAGCATCTCTGCTGGATCTCCATGCTCCGTGATCTACTGGCTTGCTTGCTCCTATCTATCCATAAACAGGTTCAATTAGTTGTTGTTCGTGAAACTTTCAGGCTGCAGCGAGCGAAACATTTTGGCCTTGTTCTTTCAGTTTCAGTGAATCATAGATAGTTTTCCTACGTGGAGAAATCTATGTTAAAGTCTGATTCACACGTGACATGTCTGCATCCAACAGATAAGGCACTATGACTGGATTTACATGTCGTGCCTTATGTGGTAGTAGTACTAGTAGTAGTATTTTATTCAGTCTTCACGCATAATACAGCAATTATAAACATATAACTATGTATTATTTTGTACACAGTCTGGTAGTGACTTTGATTTAGCTCTGAACATTATTTGCATTATTTCATAATATACCAAATCATTCAATTTCACAACATGAGAATTTATAGACAGCGGATTCGTGTGATCATAGTAACCAGCCTTACTGATCATGCGTATGGCTTGTTTTTGCAGTAAAATGATTGAATTTATACAATTCCACGCAGTTTTTCCTTTGATGGACTCAATATGTTGTTTCCACGATAGGAATTTAATCTCAAAAACACAGATGTTTTAATTGAATATCCTCATCTATTTCTTTTCTCTATTTCCAAAAAACCATACATTTCCATCAAACCACGTTTTGAGGATTCCCAGCTCCCTTTAAATATTTCCCCCCAGAGCAAAATAAATGTATATCGTCTGCAAAGAAATGACACATTTTAACAAATCATAACATTGCAAATGTCATTAATGTAAAGTAAAAAAAAAGTTTTGGAGCAATCACTGTTAAACTATGATATGAAACGACGGCATGACTTTTTGTGTTTTACTCGGAAAAGTTGATGGAAGACACCAAAAATCATACTAGCTCCTGAGCAAGTATCCTGTGCATTATGTGAAAGGGGCTACAGATTTTAAATGAAAATGTGGCCATGTGTAATGTAAAGGCAGTTCTGCACTTCCTTTCAGCTCTACAGAGCTTTTCAGTCTATTTTGGACTGTTATTTTGGTTTTTCCGGCATGGAATTTCGCTCTCATCAACTTCTTTTTCAGCAAGGTAGCAACTAGCCGGTGAACAAGTGGAGCATTTAGCAGCGAAAGATTCGAATTGTAAAAAAACTGTTGACTAACATGTTTATATATTGTATTGTATTGTACATTTGGTTTAAGCGTTGCTGGAGGAAACCATCAAACGGCTTCACTGTAATTGCCGTGCATGTGACAAATAAAGGACTTAATGTTCACCATGATGCCGTGACATAACACGCCGGTGTTGTGTTTTTGTCTTAAATACGGCCCCTCAGTTACATGTTCAAAAGAATAAGCATGTGTTTGATGGATGTTTGAGATGCTGCAGTACCTTGGCATGACCCAAAGGGTGGCTAGTAGTGTAGGTCCCAAGTGTTGCTACTCCACTTTGAAAAATCGCCCTCTGAAACAGTCCTTTTGCTTGTGGAGAGAGAGTCTGTTCGTCAGAGAGAAACACACCACTTGACAAATGGACATGATGAATGATACACTCAAGATGCACTCAAACATATATATTTTTTTTCTACCAGTATGGATGCACTGATGCCCCCTGCAGATTCTCCGGCGACCGTGACGGCTTGTGGATTTCCGCCAAAGGCCTCGACATTTGCCTGCACCCATCTCAGGGCTGCCAGCTGATCCAAGAAACCCCAGTTGCCCTGAGCGTGTTCGTCTCCAGTGCTTTGGGACAGGAAACATCAAGACACTTGCTTTGGATTCTCAGGGAATCATTTCACTGAGAAAAGTATAGAAGAATGTTTCCAGTTTCCGGTTTATTTCTGAAACTGACAAATGGCCAACGCAGCTCCTTACCTCAGGAATCCTAGAATGCCGAGGCGATACTGAATTATAACCATCACCACGTTTTCATAAGCTGCCAGCGGAGCACCATCATACTGAGATGCCGCACCCATTGCCAAACCTCCTCCATGGATCCACACCATCACCTGCCGCACGACAACAAAACGCGAGACACATACAAACACACACAAACGAGCATCAAACTGTGTTTACGTTAGCAGGAGATTAGCGTTAGCGCTGCGTGGCGGCAACCAGCTGTCATGGAGTCGGCCAGTGAAATGTGGTCTTGGTGCTGCCCCATAAAATGATAAAGTCCAGTCCAGGGGCCACTCGCTTTGCCCCTGGGGCCACTTTTGCAACATGACACAAGGCTTTTGAAAAGCAAAACCCTGAAGGTCAAGTGTACGTGAACTTTTTGAAACCGCTGACAGGCTGATGTGCAACTTCCCAAGCAACAGCCGCAGGGACATTATTATATACATATACCAATTGGTACGAACAAACACAAAATACCACTGTGAATCAATTTATTTTCACTCCCCGCCCCGCCACCCGCCAGATTTGGCCCACGGGCTGCAAGTTGAGTATCGCTGAGCAAGTCCCTCCCTTTCACAAAGTTACTGCTTGATGCAGGGCTGTTCCACTGGATTTCACTTTTGCACACTTGATCTCACCGGCAGCTTGTCCCCTTTTGTTGCCTCAGCTGGCGTGTACACGTTCAGGTACAGACAGTCCTCTGAAAGCTCTGGTGGGGTGTACTGCATTGACATGGTCCTGGAAACATTCACCACTATTTCCGGATCCTGGATACACCTGAGGTAGAAAGAGAGAGAGAGAGAGAGAGAGAGAGAAGTGTGTCACCCAGAGAGCGAAAGAACTGAATATTCAGTTGATTCAGTGGTCGCTCAGTCTTACATGGGGGGCTGGTGTGTGCCATCTCTCTCCCCCTCCCAGGGCTCTGCGTCGCGGGGGGCAGCCAAGCGGAGAGGCCCCACAGGGGGTCGGGCAAAGGGGATTCCCAGGTATTGCTTCACTCCCCTCTCCGTGCCTTTCACCATCACATGTTCCCCTCTGATTCTGCCATTTTCCAGAGAGACCACAAGGTCGACGCTCCCTGGCGAAAGATACGAGCGTGTGGTATGTGCATGTTGAATCCCAGTGTCTTTTTGCAAGCTTACAATCAATGCATATGCGTTTTCCAGGGCACGCCACACCTGGATTACCTTTGATTTGCTGTTTTGATGTTCAAAAGTTGAAATCGTGCAGAGAATTAGGCGATACGTCACAGTAAACATCAGACACGTCAAGTTGGTTTTTGTGCAGTTGCAGTGCTAAAATGAAGGGAAAAGCCGGTGGACGCTGGATAGTTTTGATATTGAGGATTAGGCTGTGGATGTGTGCAATATTTCCTATATGCCTGGTCTTTTCATCTGCTGTGTATCTCCGTTACTGTGATATGGTTGTGTTTGTGGAGTTTCCACTGGACCTTGGACACAACACTGGTGGTGTAGCTCCCCTGGTAGTACCCTAACCCTCCCCCCCCTCTCTCCTGCCTCTTTCTGTCTCTCATCAGCCGTCACAATCCAATAAATGCCCCCCCAAAAAAATAACCGCACGTTTAACTGGCGGTGACCTTCCGAAGTCTTTACTGTTCATTTCTTGTAGAACACATGGGGGGGGGGGGGAAAACACTTGGATACTGCATGTAGCTTAGCATTGTATCATGAGTACAATGATATTTCCCAAAAAGTGTGGAAAACACATTTAGAAATCCATTCTACGTGAAAACAGTCCATTTCCATTTGACTAGCATGGCTGTGTGTCCACTGTATACACTGGCAGCTACCCTCCACATATTGTTATGGAAATATTCCATGCAAAAACTGGCAAAAAATACCGCAAAGCATACCGAGGCATTTCTGACAGCAACATATACTGTGAGGTAGCACTTTCCACACATCTCATTCTTGTTTTGCCGTGAAGTGTTTAGTTTACGAAAGATACTGCACGCCGAAGACAATATTCTTATGCCGCCTGTTGTGATCTTTAGGGCATTGTGTCAAAAGATGACAAAGTATTATTAGGAGTGAACAAATTTGTGGTACCTCCACTTTACTTGAGTCCATTTTGTGCTACTTTGCACCTTTACTTCCCGACATTTCAGAGACAAATATTCAACTATTTACCACATTTACTGACAGCTAGACTTACTACTTATTCTAACTGTATCCTTTTCAATTTTTAAATGCAAAACATTTGACCATCTAATAAAGAATTTGTTATAAACCGGGATCACTTGGCGGGCTTGGAAAGAGTCCCTAATCCTTTCAAGATTCCTTCAAAAAGAACTCACACACGAGTGGTCAAGCCGCCAATAAGGCCGTTATTGGGCTTCTAAGATAGGAAATCTTGTACAGTGAACCGACGCATGTGTCCCTCACAGTGGCTGCTGCATCAGAATGTGAGTTTGAAATGAAATGTTTTCTTACCCGGCGATGCCTGCGCTATCGCTGTCAGCGCAGGAAGGAGATAAACAATGAACAGGGCTGCTCTCATCCTGACCGAGCTCGAAGAAAGCCACAGCTACAGTGTACTTTCAGAGAGCTAGTCCTCTGGCACCACCCCTCCTTTAACACACACACACACACAAGCTCATTATGTCACAAACACAGCTCAGCACGAGTAGTATAATCTCATTGATTTAACCTCCAATGCACCACAAGCAGAACTCTGACCGCTGAGTCAAAACTGACAAACTCCTGCTCTTTGACCACTGCAGCTCAATGCCGCAAGCCGTCGTCTCTGTGGTATACCAAGCACACGGTGTCCCCTCACTTTCTGAGGGGTGCTAAATAAGATCGTACAGAACAAATCCTGTCCAATTGTATTGAACTGACTGCTCGTGATGTGCTGACGTGTGTTAGGTAGTTTATTAATGCTTTCAGATTTCCAGAAGGTGGAGGAGCAACCACTTGGAACGTGGGGGGGGGCTGACCGCTTTGGGGTGGAGCGGAGAAAGACCAAAGGCCCTAAGGGGGAGATGGGTTGTGCTTCTCTGGGGAGCCAGCCGTCTCCTTCGACGATGGGGGAGCCCAGATGGCAGGAGGTCAGTGACTGAAAGACCAGGGTAAGATCTGTAGAGTGTACTATATTGAAAAAAGGGACGTCTGTGGAAGTTGCGGAATGAGTTGCGTGGAGGAAGAGCTACCTGCCAGAGAGCGTTGTTCAGGGTTACTTCATTCACAAAAAGGTGAGAGATCCGAACAATCTTGTTGCTGAATGTGGAGGGGGTGGACTCACGTGCTCGTGGGACGACAAATGAACATTTTTCACTGGTGTGAGAAAGAAGCTCCTTCTTAGTGTTCTATAATGAGTGGCATGACAATCAGCTAATATTGGTCCACAGCGAAGCAGTGGTTTCCTGCCCAGCTTAACTGAGTTAATTTCACTCTGGGGCAGGATGAACTTGGGGGGGGGGGGCACAGAGGAGAGCTTAGACGGACCAGGCTGAAATAGATAGAGCAGATAAATACATGGAAATAGATGTTCACACCTGGAGTTGCCTGCAAAAGGTTTGTTTTTTTCACTTGCACATCCTGACACCCGGGCCAAAAGTGTGCCACAGACATGTACGAACCTCTGATGCAGCCTACGCGATAGCTGAAGCTGGGGGCTGAGCTGTGGGTTAGGGTCTGGGAGAGCCTCTCTTGGGAGCATAGGCTGTCCCTGGTTGGGATACACCAGCAATGGGAAAAGGGTTAATTTGGGATGACCTGAAAGCTCTATTTAAATGAAATTCACGCCGATAGATTGAAAGATTGTGTGTTCTTTTTTTTTTTTACCCTGTTTACACGCTATATATATATATATATATATATATACTGTACGATGCAAGAAATCCGGAGAGTAAGACTTTTACTGGGCAGTAGTCTAGACTAAAGTCGGAGGTGGCATGATGGCAACAAAGCCATGACAAAAGAAACAACAATCTAAAGAACTCTGTTGTGACTCACTTACTGCACTTGCCAAGGTAGGAGATGCTTGATTTAGTAAACTCATGACAATAATGCTGATCATCCAAGTGCAGTTCCCAATTATCCGCCACTAACAGCACCTGACACAAGTTGCGCATGGATGTAATCACGCGGCAAGAGATCGGTCAGAAGCTCTAGGCGCTTTATGGGCGCTTAAATCTAATTTTGGTGAAACAGTGAACGGGTCCCAGCATGTCAGTTCAATCCTTCCACGCCAGAGGTCAGGTTTGGCAACACTGTTTGTTTTCCTATAATCAGTGGAGAAACTAGGTGTTCCACCTGGGCCGAGCAAACACAGCGAGCTCTGTGAACTTGAGGTGGGAGCAGCAAGGCCGAGTCGTCGCAAACATTCAACCCCATTCTGTCGCGTGGCGCGTTTACTCCCCAGGCATTCCGCTCAATGGGACGCTTATCTGCGACATACATGCTGCAAGAACGGCGGTTTGGTGAAGGGTGAATATTTTGCCTTGTACAGGTAGAAACACAAGTGCAACTAATAGCATTAATGATGGCGAGTAAGGCATCCAAGTGAGCTATCCTGCACAAAACTAGATACTGCCTCACCTAAACGGAGTGCAACTGTCTTTAATCGATGTTACTTATTACGCCTGTGCTTTTTCGTGCTAAGACTAGTCAAAATGTCTCCCGTAATAAAAGTCTATTAGAGCCACAGTGCCACTCCTATGAGACCCTGAGGGACGATACGAAGGACACCAAACACTTCCTCTGGCACGCAGCAGCAAACATCGTCGGCCGTTGAGTCAACCTACTGAGGCGACACACCACTGAAACTTAGCACACACCCCAAAGCATGTGTATATCCTGAGTCAGAGCGGCATTTGAGGCAACCAGAGGGGCACTTGGGGGCACTTGCTGCGTCGAGACCAAGCCTTGAGAGTCTACAGCCGTTGCTTTTTTTTTTATGGACAACAGTAGTGGCCTGAATTCCATTACCATCCCTGCGTGTACCCTGTGAAACAAGGCCTAGCCTACTTGTGATGCCTCATGACTGGGGTTGTGAGTATTTGCAGGATTTTTAGCAGTCTAAAGAGGTAAAAGCATGCAGTATTTCACAATAAAAAAAGCGATTGGAGAAAAAAAAAAAGAGAATCAACACAAATGTGTGTATTTTATTCCTTAAATTATCTGGTGACCCCTTAGATCCTCTTGGGGACCCCTAGGTTGGGAACCATTGCTTTAAGGCATGGACCTGGTTATATAAAATTAAGGACTCTTCCTCCAGAACATTGAGCGCTGACTGATGACGAACCAGATATTACTGCTTTGTGAAACAGAGATGCTCCAACACGACTGCTGTATGGAGCCAAACAGCTGGTGAAACAGGTTCTATAGTACTGCTCCCGTCCCAATAAATACACAATCAGCTGCGTTGTGCACTGTCAATGCAGAAATTGCAGGTGATCTCAGTTCATATTAGATCATAAAATCCTGTGACCATCAGCTGTCTGCAAGACTATGTTGTTTACAACATTTCCAGATAGGAAACAACACATTTATTTCTCGAGAGTTGTTTGTTTTTCACAAGTTACTCAGAATTCCCAATCCATGTTGCAGACTGCACCACTTCACGTGCAACAGCAAAAATCTCCGTTCTCAAAAGGAAAGTTTCTTGCTGTGTTGCCCTTGAAAAGCAGACAGAAATGGCACAAACGCTAACTGTTTTCTGTCAGCCATAAAAGCAATCATATTTCAAAAGATACACACGCTAACAAAACACATTCTGGCCACAGTCTTTTGTTGCGAGCTGACAAATAGTCCAGATAAAAATAAGTAGTGACCCCAAATGAAATCAGGAAACGACGTCACAGTCCCAACAAACAATCTGGAAAATGGATTAAGGACCGAAATTTCCAGTAAACCACACTAATCTCCGAAATGCCAAACGCTGCTGGACAGAAAAAAAAAAAGTATGTAGAACATTCAGAGTGGATGCCATGTAGCACATCACTGGAGAACATACCAAAAAAAAAAAACAAGGCAGAGCAGGCTGCCATTGCAGTAAAGACTGCATTCAGATGTTGTTGAGACATACAAACTGATGCCAAATTGAAGAAAATCTGGATAAATGGGTTCTGTGCAGAAACATAGTGAATGCAGAGGCTTCCATACAGGAATATGAGGGCTCACTGAATGGTTTGTGAATCATATGCTGTGGTCTCCTGTGGTGATTTTGAAGTGGCCCTTTCCATCACGCACACCAGACGAGGGTATGTCTTTTGGATGAATGCAGTTCATCCCTCTGCCAGAGTTCCACACACTTCGAGAACCTATGACAGGGAGCACTGAAGCTGCTCTGAAGGCTCCCGGTGGAACAACACTTTAAGTTGGGTTTTCCTCTATGCACGGTCACAGGCTAAACCCAGTAGCATATAGCTTCACAAGATGAATTCTGATTTGTAATCCCAAACCTGCCAGTATGGCAAATCTCCATGCAACTGCGCTGTTTAGCTTCACAGAGCATAAAACGTGTGGTGTCTTTTTTTTCCCCAGCTCTCTCTGAGGTATTCTCATGATTTGAAAGATGGCCACTGGGTGGCACCAGTCCATTTAGCTGGTAAGAAGCCAACTGTCGCTGCTCTCCATTATTCATGTTAAAAGCAGTGGTGGCTTGTTATTATTGCTACTATGCAATGGAAATGTGAGATTTTCAGTAGTGGACTGTTACATCTGGATACAAACCTTAAAACTTCAAACGCTCCTACCTAAGGTAAAACCTTCCTATTTCTAAATATGTGCTGGATATACCTCTCCCAATTAATGTGTCACGTCCCTGCAATATATCCTTATTTTCACTGTTGACAGAATATGAGATGAAACAACAGTGGGAACACTCAAAACTCAATTTAACAACAGCAACGCATTGATTTCCTGTTTAATGGCGCTGTATTCAGGAGGTTGAAAACATATTTGAGAAGTCACATGCTGAATGGTCAACTCCTTGCAGGGGCACTGCTCCAGCTCCATGAAGATGGAACTGATGAATACATAGAAATAGATGTTCACACCTGTCAAGGGCCTCTTATCCATGGCATAACAGTGAGCCTCTCTGCTGGTTGGGAGCGTGGACTTTTCCTTGGTTGGGATACACCAGCATGTCGTCACAAACAGTGTAAAACAACACTCAAAACTTCATTTACCCCTCACCTGCTGTTCATAGTCTAGTGTTGATGTTAGTGACGGTAAACACATCCAAGAAAATATTGTCTACACACCAAAATCCATGTATGTCCTTAAACCCTCAATATACACCACAGTCTAATACTGCTAACAAACTTCGTAGGTACCTTTTGTAATGCGATTACTTCAATCTGAGTCATCCACGCAGGAAACCAAGACAGCCGGTCGCCATCCCAAAAGGAAATCCTGGCTTATCTCATGTCTGTATCGCATTTAAACAAGAATCAAAGCACAGAACAATGAAAGCACTCAGCAATACCACGCATTGCACACTTGATAAAATCTGAATTATGAATGTTATACAATATCAAGTGATCCTGGGGTGACACACTGCTCAGGTAAATGACTGCTCCAGAAAATCATCATGTGGACAAAACTCACATCTTTTGAGAGTTTTCGTGAGCGCCAAAAGCTTCAGGATTCCCTTAGCCTCCCAATAGAAGACCATGTTATCCTTCATTTGAGGTAGGACACGGAAAAGTTTATGACCACATACACAAAACAATAATTTGTAGCTCTTATGACATACTAAACATTTTCCCTTGCTGAATAATTGTTTATTATGTTAATCTTGTTTTTTAAATTTATTGTTAGAATAGCTATATCATAAAGGGATAAAACAAATCAACTTCAATGAGCATTTCATTTGACAATAAATATTCAAATTTCTTAGTGCCTGTACACAGAATATATGATTAACTTCCCCGGGAATAAGGTCGTTGATTTATCTATATTTTCATGCATTTGTACTTATTTAATAATCCCGCAATTGAAATCTGAAGTTTAATATATATTTAATTGTATTTTATTTTGACAGATTTAAAAAAAAAAGGAAAAAAAAGTGCTTGCTTTAACGTGGAATAAGTGTGAACCAATAGCGCATGAGTGCGGTGCCCTACGTCAGACGTAAGGGGCGTTCCCGAGGCGCGTTTTGCCCCCTCAGTAGTAAGCAGAGTTGACCATAGCGCTCGAGCTCCATGTAAAGTGGCTCCCGTGTTTTAGAGTGAGCGCAGGCGAACGAGGGGGCGGACCGGCCGGGGGAAACTTGACAGAAAACAGTAGCAGTCGCTCTCGCTGACCCACATAACTGTTATTAAATATCAACGTTAATTCCGTTTATCAGCCTCACTGCGCTCGCCGACAGACGCGGGGAGGGGTTGCGACGGAGGCGCGCCCAGCGAAGGAATAACGCGTAGCAGGAAAACGGGAGAGAAAGGTGAGGTGAAGGCACGTTTGGGGAGAGGAGAAGGAGGGCAGTGTGACAGGTAGCTGCTCCACGTCGGCTGTCGTGGCAGAAGATATCAAAGTGCAGGCGGGTCTCCGGTCGCTGATCGGAGCGCCGCGTCGCAGCGGTAAACGGTGGGGAGAGAGAGAGAGAGAGAGAGAAGAGAAGAGAAGAGAGAGAGAGAGGAGGAGAAGAAGAAGAAGAAGAAGCAGCAGAAAACAGAAGGACCAGACCGCTTCTCCGCCGCTCTGTGAGTCCGTCCAAGCGGGCTCGTGTAGTCCGAGGGAAGAGCAACCATGTCCCGGAGAAAGCAGAGCAAACCCCGGCAGATAAAGCGTAAGGATGAAACAAGTTCATTACTTTAATGTTTTATTTGTTGTTGTTGTTGTTGTTGTTGCTGTAGGAGTGTGTGTGTGTCTGTGTGTGTGTGTGTGTGCGGTGTGAGCCTAGCGCGCTCTGGGAAAGAAGCCGCGTGCTGAACTGCGCGCTCGCTACAAAGTTAATGAGTAGTACGAAATCCAACTGCGACGACCGGCTGTCTGGTCGGCGGCTTTCATGACACCGCTACAGCTCCAGCCGGCGAGCTCTCCTCTCGAGTGACCGCTGTAGCCTGCACTTTGTCTGGGACCGTTTTTCAAAAGAAACGAGTTAAAGCGCTCGCTCTGGCAGCCTCACATCTATATCTATCTATATATATCTATATATCTATATATAGATATATATATGTATGAAAATCAAAGAGTAAAGTTTTCACGTTTTACCCTGTGAAGAATGCTTTGTCCATTTGGCAGCTCAAACCGTTGCCGTTGGCTTCCTGTTTAATTCTGTTGTGGAAACGTCAGTGTTCTCTGAAAAAGCCGATGTGGACAGAGATAAAGCAGCGATCCGATGTGAGCCCCCGATAAGGATTAAAATTGGATCTTTTTTATTTTTTTATTTTTTTTATTTTTTTTATTTTTTTTATTTTTTTTTATTTGTTTTCTGTCTGAGGCCGCCGTTTGCATTTCCCCCTGGCTTTTCACTTCTCTTTTCCAGAGATGGGGCGTCAGATAGGCCGCCTGGCTGATCTCTCCGGCTGATAGCTGCTTACAATTGGATCTCTCTCTCTCTCTCTCTCTCTCTCTCTCTCTCTCTTTTTTTTTTTTTTCATCTACGCTTTTAACACAATAATGCATCTCGGGGGCCGTTTGAAAGGCCCCTTTTCTTGCTCTGGCGCTTGGCTGGTCTCCTTGCTTGACGACTTCTTCCTGTTTATATATAAAAAAAAAAAAAAAAAAAAAAAACCCATCTGAAGGTTTATCGCTGGTGACTGATATTCAAAGTTGATATAAAAGCATATTAATGATGTTGTCGTTAACCCCCCCCCTCCTCCTCCTGCTCTTGCTGCCTGTGCCTGCTGCGCTCTGAGCTGACGGAGAGGCTCAGTCTATGTGGTCTATGTCATTTCGTACTGGAGATGAAAGATTAAGGGGAAAAAAAAGTGTGCATGCATCTATTTGGAAGCCACAGGTGGCGTGGAAACCATTGCATCAGCAGGAGCGTTTGTTTGGCAAAGTTATCACATTGAGCAAATAATAACATGTTGTCATCAGGGATCACTGTGTTCTCAGAAAAACAAAAAAAAGATTGGAAGTTTAGGCTGGTATCACTTTACATAAAAATGCTTTCATATGATATTAATGGATTGACATTTCTGACCAAAATAACCCCCGATTAAGTGCCCTGGCTCTGGTGGCAGGCAGGTGTATTTGATGCATCTAATGGCAGTGACCCCCCCCCCCCCCCCCTTTTTTTTTCTTCCTGGTCTAATGGCAAACCTCACTTGTGAGCGTTGTTAAGAGCAAAGAGGTCAAAGGGTGCAAGGAGCATTACGTCAGCTCCCCAAGTTACTGCAAACTTAAAAAAAACAACAACAACAACAACTTTTTATATGAAAATCACAATTTCAGTCATAACTTACATTATTAACAGTGATGAGGTCAAGGGGGTGAAAGGTGTCAGTCAGTTGATTTTTCCAGATCAGAGCTACTGTTGTTGGCGAATTTACTCAGCTGGAGCTAATTAAAGTGAATTCCGTGAGTTGGAAAGATAGCTAGGAAGTAGCTCGGTAGCTTGTTGTAGTGTACAGTGGCAGCTTTCACGCAGATGATGTCGTCGTCCTCCAGGATCTGGAGCTGTGACGCAGAGCGTCCTGTCAGTCTGCGAGGGTAACGTTAACATTAGCTTAAAAAAGCTAAAAAGCTAAAGTGCAGAACTGTCAACAGTGTCATTATGTGGCTGCCGGGCTGGTGTCAAACATTTTAAGGTGCGACTATGGAGTTTTATTTATATTCTGTCATAAAACAACATACCCACTTTGTTATTACCTCAGGTGGCATGCAGTATGTGGTCGTTGCTTATAGATGTAATGTCATGATTATCGGACATTATTGAACAATGTGAAGTATGAATTGGTACATTTTTCTGCAGAAAAAACGAACCAAAGTTTACTTTTCTCTGACTTTTCTAAAAAAGAAAAAGAACCCTTTGAGGGTCTCGGCAACAGGAATCATTTTTATTTGTTCTTGTTTAAAACTATGTTTGACCAAACTCCTTGTCGGATGATCAAGCGGGTCCGCTGAATATCCCATGAAGGATTTCTCTTGATGAGATTCTCCGATGTGACACCGCAACTCAGTCTATATAGTCTCTCACTTCCTGTTTTTTTTTTCATAATGTTTCCATAGAGAGGCATATCAGCTGTGAACTCCCAGTAGGCACTTACAGTAAAGCTAGCAGCCTGAGGCCTGGAGATGTATTCCAGACCCTGAGGCTGATAAACTCAGGCTAGACTTGGTGTGAGAGAGAGAGAGAGAGAGAGAGAGAGAGAGAGAGAGAGAGAGTGTGTGTGTGTGTCTCAGTGGTGTCATGGTTGTCTTTATCAGCGCTTCTGGTCCACTATGCTTCCCAGTGCACCAGGCCCCGGCTGCGGTCGAGGCCAGCCAGGCTCCTAGCCCCATGACTCTCTTGTGATTTGGCAGACATTTTGATAGGAAAGAGTGAGGAGTGATTAGGACTTTGTTCGGCTGGGGTGTGTGTGTGTGTGTGTGTGTGTGTGCGTTGGGGGGGTGGGTTCAGCAGAGGTGGGGGCTGCTGGTGCTACCACTACTACTATTATATTACTACTTAATGCAGTGTGTCCACCATGTTGTTTTGAGCACGCTGCCCGCTGTTACTGATATGACAAATTCCAGCCAGGTCACAGTGTTGTTGGGTCGAGTGACATTGTCACAGTTATACACCTCTAACTTCCTGTCTGAAAATGATTCCTACCACACATCGATGCAGTTTGATAGTATACAACTGGTTGTTTAGTGATTGTTATTAGTTGTTTTTTTTTTCTGATCCGCTTCACTGTGTGTTTGGAGCCGTAATGTCTGTTTTTGTTTGCATTTTTTATTTTGCACACTGACATTTTGGCCCATAAGGGTGGAAACAGACTGGTAACTTGTTTAATTCTTAACATTCCAAGGGAAGAATTGCAGTGCGGCCCTGTTGACCTGCCAGTAAACCATTCAATTTGTCCTCTTCAATTTATGCAAAATGGAGGACGCTAGTGAGCCTGTGCTGACAAACAAATATCCAAGAAGTTAACGTGAGGGAGTGGTTTTGATTCGACACCATGGATAGAAAAATCAACTGTGCGTTAAATGTCTTTCGCAAAAACCTCCACAGAATCGGGTGTGATGGGCGACCGCTTACAGAGACATTAGCGTTAATCCGAAGTCACCTGTTGCTGCCACTAAGTGAGGCAGCTAAGGCCACGAGGACTGCGTTTTGAATTGATTTGCACTAATTACATGTTTGCTTCTCATTCACTTGAACTCGAACCGCCTGTGATAAAGGGAAGGGGGTGCAGGTGCTTCCTGCAATTTGGGGCGAACCTACAACCCCCAGTGTATCATCATGGTAGACAAGCGATAAGGGCCGGGTATTCACCAAAGTGTGTCTGTGTCACTGAGGATCAAAAACTGTCGAGTACCGAAGGCTGGTGTTGAATCTCTCGACTTCCTCTCTCTTATCAGAGCGTTCCTTGGCTTCAATAATCATTTTGCCAATTTTTTTTTTTTAGTATTGATATCAGTCCAAACCCAGGTATTGTATCGGCACTTTTACCAAAGATGTATGCATTCCACCCCGGGCCCTGCATGTGATGTAGTTTGGTAGTGTGCAGCTCTAGAAGAGTGAAGCTTTTCCCCCTGATTCTACCTGATTCTCTGACCTGAAATAACTTTTGTAAGTACCACCAGAAAAACAGCAACAATTGACAACAACCCCCCACCCACACACACACACACACACACACACACACACAACAGAGCAGTGCATTAAGACGACATAGCAGGGATATCTTGTCTAAAGTTTTTACCCCCAACAACAATGGATTAAGTCCAGGGCTTTCTGGAAGCCCCTAGTTGAGGAGGAGAAGTGGGTGTTTGTGCAGAAGATAGATATTTGTCTGCGTCTCTTTGTGCGTCATCCTCCCCAACAGTTGGTGATCTTTCAGCCCGATAAGGCTTCTCTCCTTGATAGAGAGATAGGAGGAAGGCAGGCAAGCAGGCAGGCAGCCCACTGAGGCTGGATCCCTGGGCTTATATTTTGGTGGTTGAGATGGGAGACGTGATAAAACTTGGCGGCGATCGCTGCCGCTGATATCGCAGAAGGCAAAAAGAGAGACGGAGAGAGAGATGGGAGGCTGGGGAGATGGAAGGAGAGATGGAGGATGGAGGGCACATTGTAATTACATCTGGCTGTTGCATGCCATTTTCCCAGCGTTGTCACGTTGTTGTCAGTGGTTTTGTTTGCGATTAGCTAGGGGTGGATCTCTAGATAATTAAAAGAAAAGAAAAAGCAGAGGGAGAGCGCGGGGAGGGAGGGGGGGGGGGTAAGAGGGACGAGAAGAGGAGGAGTGGAGGTAGATAGTGGGTAGAAAGAGATAGAGAAAGAGTGAAAAAGTGTGTGGAATACATAGCTGCTAGATGAATGTGTTGTGGTGTGTTTTTAATGGCAGCCCAGCCAGCTCTGCTGCTCCCCCACCCCTCCTGTGAAAGATGTTTGAGGCTGATAAGGGGGCCTGCTGATGGTAGATAGATAACATCCTGCAGATCCACACAGCTGATTATTTGTGTGTGTGTGTGTGTGTGTGTGAGAGAAAGCCTGGCTCCTCAGACATCAGTGCTACAGCTCAGAGGTCAGCATGAATAATATGCTGCCTCCCACGGCTCAAAGCAAACCAGGATGCCTGCAGAGGCCAGACAAGGAAATCACCATACTGACCTCCTCCTCCCCCTTTTCTTCTCCTCCTTTCGCTTCTTTCTTTCTCATAAAAAAAAAACAACCAGTGGTTAAACTTCTTTTAAAGCTTACAGAAGAGGTGTGTGTGTTTTTTTTTTCTAAAATGACTGGAGATAGGTTCCAGTCGAGTGTAGCGGCAGCTGTGTGAAAGGAATGTGTTGCTTTGTTTCTTTTCTTTTTTTTTATCTGTAGTCTGACAAGGCTCGGGTCACGTGATCGTTACACGGACAAACAACAATCGAGAGATTAATTCATTCTGTGTGAGCCAAAGTGAAATAAAACACACAAGCACGTCTGAATTCCAAGCACACACACACACACACACTCACACAGACTCACGCAGCGCCTTGGTGGCTTTGCCTTGTGTGTGTGTGTGTGTGTGTGTGTTTTTTTTCTTTTCTCCTTTTTTGTTCTGCTTTTAGCTTGATGTGAACTTTCGATAAGCCGCGGGGCCCGATCTCCGGTGCAGATAGAGATCGCCAAGTGTGATAAGAGTTGTTATCAGGCGAGAGCAGGCAGGAGCCACGGCTCCACCGCAATAACAACAGGCCCAGGCAGGAGCAGCTGGGGTCCGGACCCTGGCAATCAGTTCCAGCCCTAATGGGATTAATGTTGTTGTATAATTAGATGATAGGTGTGAATGCATTTCTTTTCTCCCTCAATCTTTTCTCACTCACCCCCCCCCCACCCCACACACACTTTCCACTCCTCGTCTCTCCCCTCTCTCCTCCCTAACAAGCATTGTCATTGATTAATTTAATTAAAATGAATACCACGTAATACTCATTCCAGATTCTGTGTAAGATAGTGCAAACATGTTGGGAAATTTTGGTGTTCGTCGATGATTATCTCCAGGGTGATTTTTTTAAAAAAAAATTTATATATTCTTTTCTGTTAAAGGCATAAAACTTGAAGAGCGTACAGCAAGCCCGGGGTGGGGGGAGGGCGTGACAGCATCAGCTGGATGACTCGCACTGGGCTGATTCGACTGGCAGATATTAAACTAGCTAGATGGTGACAGATTAGGTATCGTTTCTCATGCTTACGATGCGATAACTGGGAGCTGCAATGTTTCTGCATGCACACACATGTGTCTGCAAGGGAGGCGGACAAAATACCTAGAACACTTCAAAAACATAGCGATGATCCAAGTTTTCAGTGGGCAGCCAAAGCAGTCCTGATATATCCTGATTGGATATTTGAAGGTTGAAGAAGCTGAAAATCCACTTAATGGTTATTAAATAATGGTTTAATAACGTCCTTGTCATGTGACCTACGTGTTATTGAACTTGACTTCTTCTCTTCCTCTCAATTCTTTCAAAATGAGATACCTCGTGGATTTGCCTGTTTTCTCTCTGCCCCTGTTAGTGGTGCTAGCTTCTTTGCATGAATATGTTTTATGCTGCGGCCATCCGAGCGTGGGTTGGTGTGTGTGTGTGTGTGCGCGGTCAGATACACCAAAAGGGGGAAGTGGGCAGGGTTACAGAGGAAACACCGTTTGTGTTTGGTGTGTGGATGAGTTATTGCCCTTTCCTGCTATTTACCCAGGGGACGGCCTTGTGGTGAATTATGGCTCCCCAACTCAGAGCCGTTGTAAACGGTTTCACCCTTGACCTCGGCGCTGACGACTCAGCAGACGAGGGAGGAGAGAAAACATTACCCCAACCAACAGTAGCGTAATCTACGCCCCAAACTGTTTGCTCTAGCAGTAATTACCACTCTGCCTGCTCTTCCCAGGGAGCTTTGTGAGGGCTTAACTCACGGCTGATGTGCTTTCTATTAGAGATGGTGGGTGTTTAACCAGAGTAACCAAAGAATCCTTGAGCTACTGTCCCACGGACGCCTGAAAACACGGGCGATGGTGCGGTGATGGTCATCATGCAAGGTTTTTCCATCAACATGTGGTCAATGGTCAAATTATTTGGGGTGTATGGGCTAAAGCAGCTGTGTGCGTGTGTGTGTGTGTGTGTGTGTGTGTGTGTGTGTGTGTGTGTACACTAGTGTATAGTGTATGGTTGTAGGAGTTGTCGGAGAATTTGTGTGTGGGATAGCCGTGGGCTCTGATCTCTGGTCTGAATGACTCTGGACACTCGACAGTGTGTTCGTGTGGATATATCTGTGTGTGTGTGTGTGTGTGTGTGTGAGAGAGAGAGAGAGAGAGAGCCAGTGTTATGACAAGGCCCCCCTAACGGCGGTGATAAGACGGACCATTTGCTCCTACTGTGCTGAGCACTCTGCTCTGGGGTTTTAAGGCAACCTGGGCAAACAACACCGCCTGACCTGCTTTTACAGCCACACACACACACACCCACACCCACACGCACACACACACACACACACACACACACACACACACACACGTTTCCATCACTTCAGAGGACATTACACTGACTTACATTCATTACCTGGGGACTCACTCTAATCATAAGCACTACTTGCCTAACCCTAAATAGGTGAAAACTTTGAACAAGAACGAGAAGAAGAACTGGTGCCAGTGCATTATAATTTCCTCTGGGGAGTTGTCCTTTCTTTCACCTAACCCAAAGGGATGTAGGCGGCCTAAATTTAATGACTGACGTTATGGGGACTTGCCTTTTGACTGTGTAAACAGATTTATGTCCCCACAACATGAGTAATACAAGGCCACACACACACACACACTTCGCAACTGCTCCTTTCCGGACCAACCGGCAATAAATGCAAGTGTGGCTTGAAGCCTGAATTCCCAGATCAACAATATTAAAACGGACAAACAGTCGAGAGGTCAAAGGTCACAGCAGCCTGACAAAATGGAACAATACTCCGCCGTCCCTAGATGGATCATGAAGTGCTTAATACACACACATTCATTCGCACTGACCTTTGAACCTGTGTGCACCTGCTCCCCGTGCAGTCAGCCATCAAGTGAACAAAAAGCCCGTCATGTCATATCGTCACTGTTGGCAGGAAACCTTGTATCTGTTAAGTTTTCGTATATTTTTTAGCTTTTTTTTGTAGAGCATTTTTTTTTGGTGTGTGTGTGTTTTCATTTGGGTCTTATGTGCAATGAGGGAGGTTTTTATAACTGACAGCTTTGCATTGAAAATCCTTCATCAGAAATAATGATCTCATGTCAGTATGCTGGAAGGAGTGTGACACCTGAGTAACATATTGAAGACACAATAAACAAACATGCAAAATGCAGTGTTAGACTCATCATGTCATACTCCTTTATTTGATATATGTATGAGTGAAGTAATATTTCTTAATTATAGGATAATTCAATTGTACTCGTATGATAATATCTGGGGGGGGGGAAACAGAAACTAAACTAAACTCTTGTTTTGAGAAATAGGACGAGAAGGGTCATTTTATTTTCTGGTTTGTTGTCCTTTTTTTTTTTTTTTTAGCTACATTGAAAACTGATTTAACTATTATTATTTTACTTTCATTCACAGTATTAACTGTCGTCTTCAGCTGTGATCTGGGGAGGTCTGGGAGATGGGCGAAATGATTTGGTCAGCTTGTATAAGTAGCAAGAGGTTTCCAAGTTCTAACTTGGAATGGATCGCAACGATGGAAACGGTCCTGAATGACAGGGGAAGGGTCAATGCAATGAAGACGCAGAAAGAGGCCCATAAGCTGTTTTTATTATTTCATTTAGTCGCTGGTGAAACGTCATAAGCAAATTCAAAATCAACCCCATTGGCCATGTGTGTTGACACATACAAGGACTTTGCCTCCTGTTCTCAGTAGCTGTTAGCATACAGTGCTTACACACAGTGCAGGGAACACATGTACACACACAGCACATGTACGCAGACATAGCTAATAGTTTGATGTCCAGCTCTTGATTATTTCTACAGCATTGTGCAGGATAGGAGTGAAAAGAGGAGATGCTGGAGGAGCTCCTCCTGGGAGAGGGGTATCTGGTCTAGACCAGCCTCTGTCCGTCTACTCAAGCACACACTCGTTCAGCGATGGCCTGGGCAGGTGTACATTCTGAAACTCACCGTCTGGTCTATTAATTAGTCTACATTTAAATGTAGTGTTTATGCATTTGATTACATTTCGGAACGGAAGGCTGACCACGGCCGTGTTGGGGAGTGATGAGTGAGGTATCACTCTCTCTCTCCCTCTGTCTCTCTCTCAGTATCTCTCACGTCTTGCTGTGTACATTATGAGTCATGTGAGCCAGCAGTGTTACCGTGATCCAAGCCTTTGGATTGCTTTGTGCTTGTGTAAACTACCGTGTTCTGGCTCCCTGACTGATAAGTGAGCTGCCAATTAACTGGCTGTGTGTGTGTGTGTGTTTGTATGTATGTATGTATAGTGGGGTGGGAGAGGTGTATGTGTGTGTGTGTGTGTGTGTGTGTGTCTGGTCTGCAGTAGGCTCGTAGACTGTACAGGATGTGCCACAGGTGAAAAGACGTCACATTAGGAGCATTAAATATAAATCAGTCACTGTAAAAAAAAAGATTTCAAGAGGAAATCGCTGTCTCTATTAGGATTCACTGTAAATACACAATATGTTTTCATTGGAGTGATTATATGAGAGCTCTTGGAGCTAAAGATTATCATTACTATCTTAATTATACCTCAAAGTGTTCCAGCACTGTGCTGTGTGGACTACATTGTCTTTATTTTGAATGTGACTTTTAAATAGTGACTTAACAGAGAGGGCTTGTGCTCGTCAAACAGTTCCCACCAAGAGCAAGGAAAAACATTTAACAGGCAGAAACCGACATAATTAAATGTCTTTTTTTTTTTTTTTTTTTTTTTTTAATCCACTCAACTGTCTAAAAACCAAAGATGTTCAATTCGAAATTAAACAAACCAAAGAGAAAAGCAGTATTGCTAATATTTTATAAACTGGAAAAAGGGAATATTGCCATTTTGGCTTAAACATGATATAAACGATGAACTGATTGTCAGAGTAGTTGCCAATAAATGTTCTGTCAGGTGACTTCTCCATTATTCACAATTGTTACAACTTGTAGTCACAAGCCAAAAAAAATGTCAGTTTGTCGACATTGGTGACCGCTGAACCGTACGTTGCTGTCACGATGGAGAGGCCAGCACCTTGCGTTGCGGCTCGATCACCATTGGTGTGTGTGTGTGTGAATGTGTGTGAATGAACCGTTAAGTTTGAAAAGCACTATATAAGGTGAGGTCCATTTACTGCAAACATGCATGCTTGCATACAGTGTTTCAGATTTTGATATATTTTGGGTGGGAATAATTTGGGGTTTCTGGTGTGAATTTGAGTCTTTATGCACATAGCTACCGGTCAACGCTAATATAATTGATACAGTGCCATTATGTGAAATACAGTGAAATATTTTGAAATCCCTCCCTTTTTTTAAAGGGGCACTCATTCTCACATTTTACCCAGGAAGGTCAGTTCACTAGTCATGGGGGAGGACTACTCAGCCTGTGAAAACAGTTGTTTAGGAGCTTTCTAAAGTCTAGAAAGTCTAAAATAACCGTATGGGATTGAAGACCATAAAAGGAAGGTCTAAAATGGGTTAAGGAGGGGGGGGGGGGGGGGACACATTTGTGAAATATCTTGACATATTGTTTCATCTTCTCTTTCGATAGACAAAGCTTGAGGGATCTATAGAACTTAACTAATGTAATCTTCCAGATTAATGAAGCCCTGTTGTAACACAATTTATTACGGGCGTGTTGATCTAATATAACTTAACAGCCTGGAGAGACAGGAAGTCAAGAGCGTAAACACTCCCCCCAATGCATAGACGCAACAACAGAGCGCAACACAATGTCACCGCAATATCAGGTTGAATAACAAAGCCTAATGTTTTTTTTGAATGTTTATTATGATTTTTGGACACCCCCCCCTCGGTTATTCAATCTCCTTTCTCTCTCCTTTCTCTTTCCTCGCGACCCTCCACTATTTTTTTTTGTAAACCCTACTCCCTCGATCTCTACCCTTCCACCTCCACTTCTCTATCACCCTTTCTTTTCTTTATATCTATCTGCCCCCTCCTCCCCACCTCCTCTCTCTCTCTCCCTCCCTCTCTCTCTCTGTCTCCAGCCAGACCCCTAGCCTTGGTGAACCAGGTCTTGGCGGTATGATAATGTGGAAAGTTGAACTGGCCCCATTACAGCGAGGCTGATGGTAGGGCCGATAAGGCTGTTGATAATGGGTGCAGATAGCGCTGACACAGCGGTCCAATAGCCTAGCCCTATCCCCCCCCCGTCCCCCCCCCTCACCCCCTCAACCCCCCCCCCCCCCCCCCATTATCATTCCTGCCCACCGATGGGCTCCCAGAACGCTATCTCCTCTCCATTTCCACTCCTGCGACAGATAAGAATGGAAATACTGACTTCATAGCTGACTGATTAAAGTGTCTGCCTTTCTTGATAATACACAGATAAATTATGTTTTTTTTTCTTCCTCATCTTCTTCTTCTCCCCCTCTCTCTCTCTCTCTCTCTATCTAGAAATGGGTGGGGCGCAGCAGAAAGAAGAAAAACCCTCTCCTCTTTTCATTTCTCTTTTCCTCTGTGGAGCTTTTCCTTTTTTTTTTTTGGAGGAGGAGGAGGAGGAGGAGGAGGGAGATGAAGTGCAGAGAGAGGAAGGGAGGGCAGATCGAGAGATTCTGTCGTGGTCATGCGATTGGAAGAAGAGTATTGAGATGTTGAGAAGTGAATTTTTATTTGCAGATCCTGTGGGATGTGTAGATGTGTGAAAACAACCCGGGCCAAAAAAACAGATCATTGCTTTCGTCTGGTACTAATGACCATTCTGCAGAGTATAAAGAAAACTTGTATTACTGGCTTTTCGAGTCATTATAAAGGCGACAAGAGTGGCTGGGGGGGGGGGGGGACATAGAGATGGAGAGATAGAGAGAGTAGGGGCAGACAGGAGTAGGGGCAGACAGGCCTATTTGCAGCCCAGTGAACTCCCACTGCAGCTACAGCCGTTTCCAGGTAGACCTTTTATCACTGATCGCTCCAGTTTGATACCAGGAAAGATCCCTGATGGATATGCTCCCTGCATCCAAATCCTCTAACCCATTTGCCCCCCACCCCCCCGTCTCTTATCTTTAGCTCTCCAGCTCTCTGTCTGTCCAACTGAACTTCTGTCCTCCTTCCTCCTCTCACCCCCCCCCCCCCCCCACGAGGGGAAATTCCCCATCTACACCATCACACCTCTCCCTCGATCAGGATGGTGTAGATGATGGCGTCCGCTGCTAGTCAATTTGCTGGGTTTCTGTTCAAGTCGTTGGATGTGAGCATTGACTTATTGCGTTGGAAGAAATCCTGATAAATGGATTCGGTTTCCATCATGTTGGTGGGGAGTTTTTTTATACATACAGGATTATTAGTTCGCACCATGAGTGGGCTAAAACCTGGATACGAGTTAGCGTTTTTACGCTTCCGGTTCCGCTGGAACACCCATTCAGTCAGTGGGTGTTTTGAACGGGCTTTTGGTTAGATTCCTGAAATAAGGGTCTGCGGTTCACACAAGCTTAAGAGATTTTAATGTTTTGTTCTGCATAAAATACGTCCGTAGATACCCCCACTCGTACATTTTTGAAGCTTTTATGTGTCTTTTAAAAAAGGCGGTTGCTAACCAGTGGTATTCTTTTAGTTCTTTTAGTGTTTTGTTAAGTTAAGCTTAGCGGTGGTGACTAACATTCGCTTTCAACAATCACAAAAGTGGTGTTCATTTGCAAAGATTATCTCGCTGAACAAAACGTTTAAGTATCATAAACTTTTGTTCGCCACAGGGTTTATTTTCTGCAGTAACCCGAAATCCCATGGAAAAATCCCACCGGCTTTTTGTCGAGGGAACCAGGGCCGTGCTAACTTCCGGGCTGGCCTACAAAAATACGTCGCCCCTGCAACAACTCTATTGAACTCCATCGGTAAAATAAAAACATGTATATTACTAATCAATTGCGGAATCAAATGAAATCAACCGTAATAATTGCAGCAATGTTTCTGCAGAATTTTAAGACAAAGGTTCGCATAAAAAGCAATATCCAGGACAGTAATAGCAGTAGTTGGGCTATTATTTTGGTCAGTTCTGCTCTCCATTTTACTCCTAAACTGAAACTGGCCTCTAGCGCCAGCATGTAGGAGGTGGTTTCTCATTGGCTTTACTATTGTTTTTGGGACTGAGGTATCAAGGGCTATGTGAAATCTTGAAAATGAACACACAGGGTCATTTGGTAACCGAAGGGTTGAATAATACTGGTGTTATATGTAATACAAGATAACCCAAGGGTATTATAATGCGGTTTATTAAGTCTGACTAACCTTTAGATATGAAAAGTCCTATATAGGGGCAGTCAACCAGCCGGCAGATGTTGCTGTAAAGTGACATCTCTGCTCCTGTCCTCCCTGCTGACGCGTCCATGGGCAAGATAGTGAGTCCTGCTGTGTTTTAAACATGTTTGCAGTTGCATTTAATATGAATATTATAACATTTCAAGAAACAGGTTTTCTTGCAGGGCTGTTAAAAGGAATAATTTGGCAATTCAGAAAACACGCTTATCCTATCATAAAGACAGCTAGCCTGGCTTTGTCAAAAGGCGACAAAATCTGCCTACCAGCGCCTCCTATTGACTCCAGGAAGTCAATGCGTCCGGCTCGCTGTTTCCCCCTGTTGTTGTCAGTCTTTATGCTAAGCTAATCAGCTGCTGGCGGTAGCTTCCTATTTAGCATACAGATATTATAGTGGGATGGATCCTCTCATCTAATTTTTTGGCCAGAAAAGCAAGTTAGCACATTTCACAAAAATATAAATAAATAAAATAAGCTGCTTGTAACCGACTGTATAATGTGATCTACTTTGGACTGTTGAATACTAGCTCTGAGCTAGTCACAGCTAGTCCACTTATTTATAATGAATCTTTATTTACATCTCAGTGAGGCCTCTCATGCAGGAAGACCAGCGCAGTCCAGATCTCATATTCTGCCCAAAGGTTTTTTCATTTTATTGTTTTTGATGCTACCAAAAAAAAAAAAAAAACACACACAACAGCTCAGCAAATGTTAATAAAAACAATGAAACTGATCCCATCTACCTCTCTCTTTAATAAAACACACACATACTAAAACTACTTGGCAATAAACCTGATTCTGAAACATGTCAACAAGGCTGCGCTAGTGTATTTCAATGAAAAGAAACATTTGATTTTAAATGACGCCAGACACGTTTCCCAACCCAGGATCAATTCATCATGACGCAGCGGCGTCTTTTGCACATGTGTTATTTTCACACGAGAAGTCTGGTCTTGCTTGTCATATAAGTCATCCAGTAGCCGGGTCAGTGAGTCATCCCTCCAGCGAGCCAGTCAGATGTTGTGTTCTCCAGCAGGGAGCAGCGGGACGGAACAACATGCTGTTTGTCCGGGCCACACTAGCTGACCTTGATAGATTAAACCCAGAGAAGCTTTTCGTCTGACACAGAGCAACGATAAGTCTGTGTGTGAAATAGTTTTTCCTCTTCTCAGAAATATGGCTGCAGTGTAGGCTGGGACAAGATTGTGTGTGTGCGTGCGTGTGTGTGTGTGTGTGTGTGTGTCAGTCTGCTTCTACCAACCAATCTTCCTGTCTGTGTCTGCTAATAAGCAACTCCCCTCCCATTTCACTAGATCACATATCTGAACATATTTTCTTTTCCAGCCCGCAGTCAGATTTTTTTTTTTAGTTTTTTTTATATGTGACCAGTTCTATCTCTTCAACACACTGCTGCTGCTGCTGCTGCTGCATTTTAACCAGATTAACCAGAATGATGATGTGGCAAATCACCATTAAGGTTCATGTGGTACCAAAACCTGACTTTTTAAGGGCAGTGCTCCTTTTTTTTTGTTTGGTCCCTGTGAGTCCACAAAGAACGGGGAGTGGAAGGCTTAGAAAGAAAGAAAGAAAGAGAGAAAGAAAGAAAGAAAGAAAGAAAATAGAAGAAAAAAGAAAAAAAAAAAAAAGCGAAACTGCGATAAAAAGCCCAGATAAGAGAATGACTGTGTTGTGTAGGAGTTGATATCAATGTTATCTATCTGTCTTTTTTTCTTTTTCACTCTGCGAGCCCTTCTGTTGTTTTTGAGCCCTTATCTTGCTGCACCAAAATGCCAGGAACAAAAAGGGGAGAAAGAAAGAAATTACCGTGCGGATTATTCATGGGGGGGGGGGGGGGGGGGGTGTTGGCTGATTATAAAATGTTGATGCTGAAATTAAGACAAATACACAGAGGCACTTTATTTATTTATTTATTTTTTGCACTGCAAGTGTTTTTCATAATGATATTTGGTGTTTTTTTGTGTGTGTGTGTGTTTAAGGTTTTGCATTGTGTGCAAGCTGTCGATAATTTTGTGCCATTGCTTGCTATTAGCAGATTAGACCTCATTTAACTCTTTATGCCCTCGCTGACACCAATTCATTACCTGCACACCCTCTGTCTCCACAAACACACACACACACACACACACACACACACACACACATTCTGGTGAGCTCAGATAAGCTCAGTCCTCAATCTGTCGCTAATAGAAAGGCACAAACGGGACAGGTTTGAATTTCCACAATGGCGGGCCAGAGCGTTGCCGGCGACAGCGGCGGCAGGAATGGGGCGCCGTCATTGGCCGCTTTGCGACATAGAGCTGTCCGGTAGCATCCCAACAGAAGACATGAAGACGGGCAGGTTAGCAGCTTGACCCCACTTGACCCCACTCCCTAATTGCTCCTGTGCTTAATACAATAGCACTGAATTCCCAGCTGACTGACTGACTGACTGCATGTGTGTCTAAACACTCACGGGTGTTTAGTATGATTTAGCTTAGTAGTCCCTATTGCTCCCAAAATTGCTTTTATTTATTTATTCACAGCTGCCCCAGACCACAGTTGGATGTGAGAAAGCTATTTTCTGGCTATAAGAATATTTCCCAAATTATAAATTAGATTCAATTAAATTAAATCCAGGCATTTGGCGTGAACTAGGACTGCGACCACACAATATTTTCCACTTATCTATCCAAAACTAGCTTTTAAAGAGTTAGCCCACCCTCAAATTTTGCCACGACCCTCCCTTCCATTGAATAAAAAAAAAAAAAGACCCTATCTGTATGAGGTGTGGCTACATGGTACAGGGATGTGGGGAGACTGGGGGTTCTGACTGACTGACTGGCTGACCATGACTGTCTCTGCTGTGGTGCTTTTGACAGTCACTTACCAGGCTAAATTAGCTTAGCTTAGCTTTTTTTTTTTTTTTTTAAAGACATTTATAGTGACAGCTTGGAGAGAGACAGGAAATGTGGTAGAGAGAGAGAGAGAGAAAGAGAGAGAGAGAGAGAGAGGGGATGACATGCAGCAAAGGGCCCGGAGCAGAATGGAACCCAGGCCGCTTGTGGGAGGACGCTCTGCCCGGTGAGCCACCAGGGTGCCCGCCCCCACATTTTCTTTTTGACAAAATGGTGATATTTTGCGGCGAGTGACGTAACCTTGGCAGA
Source organism: Enoplosus armatus (assembly GCF_043641665.1). NCBI lineage: Eukaryota > Metazoa > Chordata > Actinopteri > Centrarchiformes > Enoplosidae > Enoplosus > Enoplosus armatus. The sequence goes on from NC_092185.1 coordinate 25,365,919, forward strand.
ACAGAACAGGAAAACATTATTTCGATGTAACTGCCACTGGCTTGTTGAGCTCTTCTCACCAAGTGGACATACTGTATTTGTCAGATATTCCCCATATTGCTGATTACTAATTACAGTTTGAAGGCTGTCTGAGGCGTGAACACCCCCCCCCCCCCCCCCCCCCCCCCACACACACACACTTGGCTGCATGTATTTTACAGTCTGTATACAGTACATAGATAGATCAAGCCACCCTAAAGCTATGTTCTTCTTTAGATAAGTCTTAAATATGTGGTTAAAAACGTGACGTTTCATAGATTTCCTAGTGTTGACTTTCAAGACTTTCCACTTTTGACGACGTAGCTGGATGAGCGAACTGTTTCCACTGTTTGTGCTAAGCCAGGCTAAACACATTCAAGACTAATGTGCAGTGGACGTACAGTTATGACACTGATGTCGATCTTTTCATCGGACTCAGCGGCCTATTGCTTCCATGTGGCTCTCTGAAAGTCATTGCTCGTTTTTGCATGAGCAGTCCTTGATATTTTATAGTCATTTTATACAATAATGTCTCTCTCTCTCTCTCTCTCTCTTTTTTTTTTTTTGTTGCTATGATGGAATACACCCGCAAAAATAGGCTGGAAAAATCCATAACTGAAATGAGAGAATACTGCAGGAAGATTAATGAAATGAAATAAAGAATGATGAACCATTAATTTAATATCTTCGGAAAGATATTTCATTAGGTTATATTTCATATTTTCTGAGGTTAGATTTTTATGAGGGTATTCCGACTGAGATTAGGATCTGTCGACGGGAGATTTTATGAAGCAGAAAACTGTCTCTCTGCCCCAGAGAGAGCGAGAGAGTGAGACACACTTGCTTTGGCGATGTAAACGTCGGTTTCCCATGCCAATAAACCCCCTTAGAGACAGCGAGAGAGAGAGAGAGAGAGAGAGAGAGAGATCCTTGTGTTTCACACTTGACCCTATTTTTAACTGTAGGTCACCTGGCGCTCTATCCTCTGCTCCCCCCACCAACTCAGGTTACCTGTTTAAGTGTGTGTGTGTGTGTGTGTGTGTGTGTACACCTGAGTGGCATCTCACCACTTTTACAAAATAGTTAGCCTGAACTTGCGTGCCATGCGCAAAATCCAAATGCGCGAGCTTATATTTCCACAAATGACTGCGGAGGCAGAATGAGGACATATCAGACGCCGGCCGTAATTATCCTCCAGCTCATCGTGGGTTTCCTCGCCTTTACCTGTTTGTGCCTCCTTTGCCCCCTCCTCCCCACCTCCCCCTCCTGTCCCCAGCGAGTATTCTTGTCTGTGTATTAGTATTAGCGGCAGCAGCAGTGTCCCCTGAAGTAAAACAATCTGCTGTAATCTATCAGCGCGTTATCAGACCTATCTGAGAGCTGAGAAAGCCAGGGCCGGGGCTGTGGCGCCGCTATCCAGAGCTGATAAAGTTTCAGAGTTCAGCGATGATGAATGTTAAGAAACTACACCCTCGTTACGACGATGTGGACTTGGCAAAGCGGAGCAATAGGGAGGGGCGTGTGGGGTTGGGAAATTGAGAAAAAAAAAAGGGAAAGAAGAGGAGGGTGGCGGAGAGGGGAGTCGGAGAGGAAAAAGAGGTCTTCTTGGCATCAGTCGTGGTTTGAGGGGTCAGGTCCTGGTCTGTGTTTCTTTTTTTCCTTTTTTTCTCTATTCCTTTCATGGTTTTCTCTACTCCTGGAACAGGGCTCACTTCCTTCTTTTTTTTTTTTTTTTTTTTTTTGAATTTTCACAGCCAGGTTTCTGTGTCATTTCTGATGTTTTTAGTCCTTAAAACTCTGACGTTCCCATTACATTTACCCCATTTTTTCCCCCCGCTCTTCATTTGAAAAAGTGAAACATCCCATACATATTGTGTATCTGCTTCTTCCAAAGCGTAATCAAAGATATATGATGTTTATATTAAGTGAAATAATCTGTTATGTTTGCGTATCGTTTCACCCCTAATTTAGCTTGACTATTGTTAGGAAACTGAGATCTGAAAAACAAAGTTCTCAGGGTTTGGACAGACACCATGCGCTTGTAGTCAGAGCTGAATCAATTAGTTAATTGTTTGATTAGTTGATCAACAGAATCAGCAGCTGTCATTATTTGATTATCAATTCATTATGTAAGGTGTTTTTCAAGCAGAGGACAAACATTTACTAGCTCCTGCTTCTCAAATGTAATATCAAACACTAGTTGATTGAATATCTTTTGGTTTTGACCTAACAATCAATGGATTCATCATTTACATCCCTACTTGACAGCAGTGGCTCTAAAATGGTTAACAAAATGGCTAAATAGACCAGAAAAATACACATAAATGACCTTTCCCATGCTTAAGGGATACCTACCTGCCGGCCTAACTGTGTGGTGTCAAAGTTCTCATCGGTCGCCAACTCTGCCCCCCCCCCCGATTACAATGCAGGTGATAAGAGAGGTGGTTCTCAAAAGGAATGGTACAAATGACTGATAAAGCATTAGACTTATGATTAGCGGGCCAGTTCAAATGGGCCATATCTTTTACACTCATGCTATGTTTAAATGCATGCGAGGTGTTTGAAAAAAAAACAACAACAACCAAGTGCTTGTCTGCTGTGTCTTTGCTGCTGTGACTTGTAAATGTCCCCTGCTGTGGGATTAATAAAGTCTATCTTAATCTCAATCTTAATCTTAAAAAACCAAGTGCTGTTGGCTTGCGGAAAATGGGCAACTTTTGAGGAGGCTGCTGCAGCGGAGCTTGCTCAATGGCCGACATTTTTAAACATGTCGTACTGTGTCTTGAGTGTCAAGCCGCTCATACCGAGCACCCAAGACCTATCGGTAATGTTGCGCCTCAAAACCAGGAGAGCTGTCGGAGGAACAGAAACAACCTCAGTGGCACAATGGATGAGTAATGTCGGAGAGAACTAACATTCAGACGATAATGAGAAGATATTTCCCCCAAACGTTCTCCTTCTTTAAATTCGTTTTTTTTTAAGGATGCGACAAAAATGCTTGTACAGGTCAGACCTGTCTCCAGCTGTGAAAGTCTCTTGTCCCCTGTTTTCACGACGCTTCTGCGCTCAAGCCTTCCAGGTAAACGGGCAGAATTTTCCCGTTGTCATGTCAAAAACACGAAATCGATCCGTCTTGTCTGACAGTGCCCGCTCAAAGCAATGGACATGAGTCATATTGACAGAAAATTCTGCTTATAAATGATAAGTTTGGTGTTATTCCGATTGTGTCTTATTGTTTATTTATGCTGTACCTTTCCAGAGCATACCAAAACCAACATTGTGTAAGTTTGTCAATACATTCTGATTATCAGGCTTTGATACGATACTTCGTTAGTAGGACTAGAGATGCTAATTTTGATTTTTTTTTTTCAAAATTAGCATCTCTGGTCAGCTTGCCTACTGGTTTTTAATTCAGAAATAGCAACATCCACATGCTGTGGGGTCAGTCTGGCGGAGGGGAATACCTGCTCAGATGGTACCAATGTCCGAGATTGCAGCTCGCTGGAGAGACCGGTCTCGGGAAGAACGTCGGAATACTTTTCCACCAGTTAACAGTAAATGAAACGGGTGACTTATTGCTTGTTTTCGATTGTGGTTGGCACTGGACAACTCCCATGTAAATGAATGTGAAGCAGAATGGTGATAGAAAAAAAACTGCATGGAGCTTAGTCAGCTTCCCCTTAAAAAAAAAAAAATAAAATAAAAAAATAGTGTCTTTTTTTGTATATATATATATATATATATATATATATATATATATATATATATATATATCATCATCTCCTATATCCAGTCTTTGACTCACACAGACACACAAAGGGAAAGCGTTGCGGTTCTGAGTTCTTAAGCGCACAAAGGGCGACTAAAAATGTGCAAAAGGGAGAATGTCGTTGGGAGGGGGGGGTGGGGGGGGCATTGTGATTGTGACCAAGTTCATGAGTATATAATAGCAGTTAATGCGTGGCGGGGTGCGGGCAGCTTTGTTCGCCAAAGTGCCGCTCTCTTAATAGAATCTGATAGATAGACGCCTGTTTCCTCAGGCCTGTTAGGGGGGGGGGGGCGTTGGCGTGGGTTCCACTCATCAAGCCAACAGTCTCTCTCTCTCTCGCGCGCCCCTCTCCTTGTCTTACTGTCATTCTATGAAGGAATAATTTGTCAATAATTGGCCGTGTCATTCTCGTCAAGACTGTGTGATAAAACGACAGCTCTTCGGGGGCTGGGCCGGAGAATATCTCAAGAAATAGGGGAAGCGGGGGAAAAGGCAGCATGTGGCAGCAGATCTGAGGCAGCGATAGGGCCATTAAGCGCTTTAGAAGTATTTTAGCTGAATTCACACAAAGCAAAAATAGATAAATAAATAATGAAAGACGAAAAAGTGGAACGTCAACTGTCAGGGAAGTGATACAGACTTTAAGAAATCATTTGGGAGGGTGAAAGATAAAAGATTATCCCTCTTTTCTGCCAACTTATTGCCTCCTCAGCCATCACTGAGGCTAATTCGCTTACTCAAGCAATCATGCGGACATACCGTGTCCCTGTGTGTGTGTGTGTGTGTGTGTACCACAGCCACATTGCCTTCAAAGTGCTGCTCGGAAGTGCTTATACCAGCAGCAGTATGTATAAGCTTGTGTGTGTGTGTGTGTGGGTGGTGTATGTTGCTTGTGTGAATCTGATCCTGCCTCCCTGCCTCCGTCCACATCACTCAGCAGTGTATGGCACCCATTATCTTCTCCACTGTAAGGGGCAGGAATTTTCCAGAGATATCCCAGAATGCTTATTATCTCTAAAATATCTCTGGATGGCTGACACTCATCTGATTGGCTAAATCCGCCTTCCTGGGCACATTCCTCTGCCCCCCCCCCCAACCCCCCAACCCCAATGACTGCAATGCCAGGAGACCTGCCCTTATTCTGAAACGTGAGAAATAATCGTTGTAATCCGGTCATCCCCTGAGAAACAAACTGTAAAATCTAGCCATGCGGACTTGGTTTTACTTGGTCCAGGTTTTGAGATATCTGGATAACAGATAAGGAATTTCATTTTTTTGTGCTCACAGCATTTAGAAATACATGAAAAAAATGCAACAGCAAAATCTCTTTCTACAAATAATTTTAATTAGGAATATATATATTTTACTAAAAATACGTTTCGGAAAGACTGGATTATACAACATGATCTTCTCCTGGCCCTTTCTGCAGCCCCTCAGTCCCCCCCCCCCCCTCTGTCTGAAACAAGCCGTTTTAGACAAACTGAACAACCTCCAAGAACCTGAAGAGTAGTCCTGAGCAGAGTGCTCCGATAACTTAAGACAGACTGAGCGGGTGGATGAGCGTCCCTGTGCCTGGAGCAGATGACCTGCTGGGGGGGGGGGGGGGGGGGGGGGGCGCGTCGCCGAGTGTGGTGACTGTACAGTTGTGACATCACAACCTCACGGAAGTCCTGATGGGTCGTTTAAAAGGATAAGGGCTGTGTGCGTTTCTCCATGGACTGAACGTTTTGATACTGTCACAGTATTTATACAGCAGTATTTATATTGGTCCCAGCACAGAACCTTGTGGAACTCCGTGACTACCTTTGGCGTGCATGGAGGATTCACATCATTAACGTGTACAAACTGAGATCGATAAACAGGACTTAAACCAGCTTAGTGCTATTAAGCTGGTTATTATCTGCATTAAGTAACCCTCTAATGTCAATTAAATGTTCCAGTCCTCTGTAATAGGATGTTATGGTCAATGGTATCGAATGCGGCACTAAGATCTAACAAAACAAGTACAGAGACAAGTCTTTTGTGACTCTCACCAGTGCTGTCTCTGCGCTATGATGAGCTCTGAAACCTGACTGAAAGTCCTCAAGCAACCTATTGTCATGTAGAAAGTCACACAGCTGGTTGGCGACTGCTTTCTCAAGGACCTTTGAGGGAAAGGGAGGGTTAGATATAGGTCTTTAGTCAGCCGATAACAGTCGGTCGGATTCTGCTTAGCTTTTTTTTTTGGCTGCCTGGCCTCAGCAAACCCGCAGTAAACTTTCGGTCAACTGGTCCCGCTTTGCATACCTACTTGCCGTTTCCCTGGCATGCAAATGGAGGGAGATACAGAGCAGGCTTCCTAGGAGTGGGGAAGGCCTCGCTCTGAGCTCAGTGGACTCTGCTGGGAAGTGGGAGATACAGGAGGGCTCCACTGGCGAGCACCGTCGGGAGAGGCGACGAGTAACTGGGTTGTGGAACTTGACATTAAAGTTTGAGGGATGTGGGGTTTTGGAGTCTTGATATCGTCGCTAATTCAAACTCTGTGCTGGTTGTCGTTTGATGCTGATAGACCAAGTTAAAAAAGAACGGAGATAGGACAATATACATTTGATGTAAAAACGCCACGTAATTCAGCTTTTAATAGAATTATAATGTTATGCACCCATCACCAAACCCACAGCTATTTTTGACAGTAGTCCTACTTGACAAATGATTAGCTATATTATACGTATACTGTTAAAGAGCAACACTTCAGTCTCAAAGTGGCCATGTACTGTGCTAGCAGTCTTGATATGAGAGCTAAATTCAATGCTGGGCATTTTGTATTGGAAGGTGGTTTTGCGAGTATCATACATGACGGAAGAACCTGGTTCATTTTTGATACTTCGATAGATGTTATTTCGTAGCAAGTGTTTCACTATCTCCACAATGACTTTGTGATTTATTTATTTATTTTTGTTGCCCCAGCAAGGGGAAGTTTGTAACGGACATCGATCAAGAACGACATTCAGTTTCTCATTTCAAGTTAGCCCTCCTGCCCACCACTCTAAAACCACAGTGTGGCGTTTTAAAAGTGAGGAGGAGGTAACCCTGGAATCCGGCATTCATTATTCATCGACGGATAGCACTTCCACAGCATGGCCCCTCAGAACGCAAGGGCCACGGTGGGCAAAAGCTGAGTGGGTGTGGGAGAGGGTGATGTTAATATTCCCTATCCTCAGAGAGTGGCTCTCATCCCGCTGCTTTTATTTCACTTTCGGCTCATCTTGAATTCCATTATTCACCACAGAAAGCCAAGCCAAGCCTTTTTCACAATGACTGTTTGACACTGACGGGCCCCTCCTCCTCAGCACACACACACACACACACACACACACGCACACACACACACAACTCATGTGGAGGACTATTATTAATCATGCTCCTATCAGCTCCTCACATCTTCGGTGCTATTTGCTGTTTAATCACTAAAATAATATGAAGGGGAGGGTGGTGGTGCCGGGGTGGGGGTGTTGGGTTGCTATGGTGACCAAACGGAAAAGGTCAGACGTAGTTTATCTTATCAGTGATAGGGAATGGTTACTAATTACAGATAGGTACTACCAGCGCTCAGTCCACCGGGCCCTGCCTTAAAACACTATCAGCAAGCCACACCGGCCTGATATTAAAATTATCTCTTAAGTCATCCACACTCACACACACACACACACTTACACACGTATATATACACGGGCACACACACACACACACACACACACACACCTCAGTTAGGCTAGGCTAGGCTGCACAACTCTAAAGCCCCCAGAAGACACCAGACCAGACCAGACAGGGCAAGGCCAGGCCAAAGAAAGACAAGGCACGCATGCTATCATGGGTGTCACCTAATGATCAGATACCGAGTCCACCATGAGTTAATCTAGTGGACACAGAGCCATCCTTCAACTGGACGATGCAGGGTCAAACTCCTGTGTTTTTGAAGTGCCTTTGAGCAAGAAACGGAACCCCCCCCCCAACCAGAGCCAAAACAGCTGTGTCGGCTTCTGACCCCTATTTGGCAGGCCAAGATGGAAAGTGTCCTTGTTTTCCCTCATGGCCAAAGGGCAAAGAAGTATATATTATATATTGCATATACTACTATACTACACACTTCCACCAAAATTGGTGAAATGTTACCCATATATCCAGACATTGTTGATTTGCACGTATTTAATGAGAGATTTCCTAATTTGCACAATGTATTGATTTAAAAAAACCAAAACAAAACAAAAGAGTCATGATGTAAAAAAAAAAAAAAAAGAGTATTGTATTTGGGTGTATATTAATCTGGCAGAGTTTCATGATGGTATAAAAGGATATTATTATTGATCATTTGTTTTTGTACTCGCTGTAGGGCTGCAACTAACACATTTACAATTATATAAAACCGAGAAAAGCAGCAAATTGTCACATTGGAAAGGCTGGAAATAGTAAAGGTGCGTCATTTCTACCCGTTACATATTTTGTGGCCTGTATCTGACATCACTATTTGTGAGAATTCTATATATCTATATATATAAAAAAAAAAGTTTTCATGTGTGAGTCAAACTCTCCCAGAACATTTGTGAACAAATGCCTATTATACTTGAGTTATGTCATTTGTGAACTGAAGTGAGCTCCTGGTGGAAAATGGGGGCTCCTCTGCTTTTCAAATCCCCAGTGTGAGGATTTTTCTTCCTGCTTTTCTCTGTTGTTATATCATCGTGGGCTAATTATCTTTCATTCCGGACCGTTGCTCCCTTGTTTTTCACCCAGTCATCGAGCACAGGCGCGTCGTTGAACTGATAATGGGAATAATCGTTAGTCGCGGCTTAATCTTGGTATGTGAAGCTCGCTGTCGCGATTTAATGCCGAATTGAACTTTCGCACACTGGCCGACGGCGTTTCAATTTGTCAAGAAAGGTGAGCATTTATATTTATTTTTCTCTCCAAAGTGTGGTGTCTTGATTAGAGATTATTTGAATACTGGATGTCAGCTTTGATAGATTCCTCAAACAAGTGATAGTTGCAGCCCCAGCGTGTGTGTGTGTGTGTGTGTGTGTGTGTGTGTGTGTTAGCGTGTGCGTGTACCTATTTTTGCATGTGTGCTTTTATGAGTGAGGAAAAGAGTATTGCTCTGTGTGCCTGCCTGCCTGTGTGTGTGTGTGTGTGTGATCTTGTCTCTGCACCCTTCCATTTATCATCTTTGACATTTGGCTGTACTCCCCCTCTATCTGACCATCATCTGAGGAAAGCACATTTTTCCCATCAGAAATCCCGTTGTGACTTTTTGCGTTGGAGAGGGGGTGGGGGTGGGGGGGGGCATGTGTGTGTGTGGTGGTGGTGGTGGTGGTGGGGGTGGGGGGGGTCGCTGATACTTCCTTTGGCGAGGCAGAGAGATACATAGATGTAAGCGAGCGCGTCTTTTCTTGGCTCTGCTTCTGTGTGTGTGTGTGTGTGTGTGTGTGTGTTTGTTTTCTCCTCCATCAGTGTGTAAAAGTAATTGTGTATGTCTGGGCTCGGATGCTTGTGCGTGCGTGTGTCTTCGATCAGTAGAGTAGTTATGGATATGTCTTTTGCGCACACACACACACACACACGCACACACGCGCACATTCTTAACATGGATGTTATCTGTGCAGTGAGGGCTCCAGTGATGCCCTGCCTCTTGAAAATACCCCCTTTCTTTGCTGCTGCCAGCCATGTAGTGGGTTATATTTAACCAGCTATCTCCTTTACATCCCCTCTCCATGCTCCACGGGGCTATCGCACCAACACTGCTGCCACCATCTCACTTTTTTTATTTATTTATTTATTTTATTTTAAGCCTTGTGACAGGAGGCGGAGATAACAGATGCAAAGCAAAGTTGTGAGTGGCGCACCCCCCACCCCCACCTCCCCTCTTCTCTATTTCTGCTCTCTCTCCAACAAAAAGACTGCCCCCCCCCCCCCCCCACCATCTTTCCATCTCTCTTTTCCCTTGTTTTTTTTTTTTTGTCTTTTTCGTTGCTTGTCTGTCTCTTTATCTCTATCACTTCTCTGCCCTTTTACCCCCCACCCCCCACCCCTCCTCTCTCTCTCTCTCTCTCGTGGTATTTCTCTTTACTTCTCCGAGAGGGTTTCCTGGTAGAAGCTTCCTCTCTTCTTGGCAGTGGGAGAGGCAGATGTACAGTAGACAGCCGGAGATCACACAGATGGGATTCTGTCGTGTGGAAATGTGAATTTTCTTTTCGGCCTGATCGGTGCTTATTTAAACATCCACCTTTACGCGAGACTTGACTTCAAGTGCAAATCCATCCTAATATAGGAATTATTATTTGATTTTTCAAACGCGAAATGTTGAACTGGTCACAATTCTTTGAAGTCAGGTCACGGTTGAGTTGGGTTTGTGTCTCAAAGACGGGAGTACGAGCTGGGTTCACTCAGGTTGGGTCACAAACACTCATGCCCAGCTCATGTGCATTAAGTCCGGATAAGGTGCTAGGACGTGGTTAGTCTAGCTTAGCATAAAGACCGGATGCAAGGGGAAGCAGTTAAGTTTGTGACGTAGATATATTTATCACCTGTTTACGTGCAAATCCTCTCTCAAAATCGCTCAAATTTGATGTCTGAGGGTCGAAAGCACTCACGGTGGCTCCTCTACTCAGGTGTGTGTCGCTCTTTTTAACAAAAAAACAAAACAAATATGACATTCATTTCGCCTGTTAATTCCAGCACAATGAAAACGCAGACGTTAATGGCGAGGAAGATAAAGCAAATTAGGACATATTTTTAAACTTCTTGAAAGCAGGTACAGCTTTCGGTTGAAGTCACCTGCTGGTGGTATTTAGTTTGATACGTAATATTTGAACCTTTTTTTTTTTTTTTTTTTTTTTTTAATGCTCCCAAAATATCGGGACCAGCGGTGGAAAAGCCACTGAAACATCATTAAGGTCATGTGACACCTCAGCTGTCTTCAGGAAGATTGACAAACAGTAGCGTCGGTTACTTTCACTGTAATTACATCAATTCAAATAGCATCATATCCCTAATAATACAGATGGGTGATACTGACTGAGCCGGATGCCACTAACCCTACTACCTAACACTACTTACTCCAGTCCCCTCTGTGCATAACACACACACACACACACACACACACACACACACACACACACACAGCCCCCAGGGCAGTTCTTGTTGCATTCTCAGTCATGTTTTGGTCTCTGTTTGCTGGAGCTGTTTTCGCTCCCTCCCTCTGTGTGTTTAGTCTCTGGGACCAGCAGAAACATCTGTGTGTGTGTGTGTGTGTGTGTGTGTGTGTGTGTGTGTGTGTGTGTGTGTGTGTCCCTTCTGTGTAGCTGTACAGTTGACATGAGGTTTCAGGGTTGACACTCGGATAAAAAGGCAAAAGCGAAGGCCCTTACTTGAGAGGGCAGTCAGAAGGGGGGGGGGGGGGGGGGGGGGGGGCGAGTTAGCTAAACAAGGGGGAGGAAGAGACGAGTAAGTGAAAAGCGAAATAGCTTGGATAAGCTAAAATACAAAATGTAACAATGCAAAATGTAACACCTCATCAGCTGAAGATCTTTGTTTCCCTTAGTATTGACACAGAGCTGCTTCTTGTCAAAGACGTGGTGTTCCGGGGGGGGGGGGGGCACGTTGGAGGGAGTCTGTCTCTCTCTCTCTCTCTCTCTCTCTCTTTTTCCTCCTGCATACCATTATAATCTCTCATGTGCCTCCCGTTTTTTTTTTTTTTATTCAGGGTTGAGATCAAGGAGAAAGGGATCGCAATCAGGCTTATTATATCACACGCGCACACACACACACAGTCAAACACTGATCCCACTAAAAGTCCAACACACAAATGCACGATAACATGTTGCTAATGGGGCCATACGCTGAGGCCTCTGATCTACCTGGATCTGATCTCTCCTCTAGTTTTTTGTTAGTTTGATGCAGAATACCAACGAATGACACAAGACCTCGTCGTTGCTCGGAAATATGCTGCTCACGGAGGCGTTTCACAAATGACCAGACTTCAGGATCACGGTTGCTCATCGCCATCGTTCATTGATTTTTAGGGGCAAAATATTTTTATTGCACTTTGACATGAACAGAGCGCCGCTCCCACTTCCATGCTGCGCCACATTCCCGCTAATGTACAAACCTTTGAATCAAAATAAGACTGGTCCTCATTCACAGTGCGTCTCCGGGAAGCTAAATATAAATCAAATTGTACCAAAACTTTTTTTTTTTACGGTGAAGCATCGCTGTTATTCAGTGATGTCAGTAATGTCAGCAAAGTTGTATTCATGCTTTCACCGCGCTGCGATGTTTGTGGTGTTTTGCACTCTTTGCGTGTGATTCATTCTAGCCTTTAAATCTGAAATACTTCTGCTCCAGACATTTCACGATGATCATTAACTGTGGGAAGCCAAAATTGTGATCGAGATTGAAATTGGATTCGTTGTGCAGCCCTACCATTGCCTAAGAGGAACGTGTCAAAAGTGGCCTGCAGTTTTGTGACAAGGTTTTGAAATGATAAGATAAATCAAGGAATCCGCAAGAGAACTCTCAGCAGTACGAATAGCCCAATTTTTTTTAAGGTTTTCGTGTACATCATTTTCGTTGAGTCTTGCATGTGGTTGTTGTTGGTTGAAAATCAGAAATGCTTATGGCATTAGAGCTTTATTTACTCACTGCTCTTAACTACACTGCTAAAATGAGCTGAAGAACTAGGAAGAGCTATTGTTCTTCGACACCATTTTGAGGCATAAACACAAGTGCAGTGTGTCAGTTATAAAGCTGTAGTGTGACTTTATCTGTCCGCTCATGAAAAGCTTCCGTAAACCCACAGAGAAGCATAAAATACCTCCAGCTGAAATGAATCTTGAATACATGCAGAATTCGAGTCACTGTATGTGGTTTGTCATCACCGGTCTATCTTTGCACCGTGTGTGTGTGTGTGTATGTGTGTGTGTGTGTGTGTGTGTGTGTGTGTGTGTGTGTGTGTGTGTGTGTGTGTGTGTGTGTGGGGGATATCATAGCGTGAGAGCACTCGTGCCAAAGAGCGTCTGCAGTATAGACCCTGTGAGTGAATCCCATCTATAAATTTCACAGCCAAAAACATGTCGGATACGGGAATGACCTTATTTCACCAAACAGCGTGTGTGTGTGTGTGTGTGTGTGTGTGTGTGTGTGTGTGTTTGTCTGTATGTCGAAGTGTGTGAAACAATTCTTGCTATTTTACTCAAGGCCAAGTCATCTTTATATCAGCGGAAAGGAGCAGAGATATGGAAAGAAACAGTGTGTTTGATATGATTTGAGGATGGAGCGATGATGGTTAGACTTAAGATACTGTATGACCTTGTGTGTGTGTGTGTGTGTGTGTGTGTGTACTATGGTAGTAGTCTACAGAAACCAGTTCTTGGCCTTTCTTTGACCTCTCCATGAAACATGTTGGATATTTTAACTCTTAAATTCTGCAGTATGTGATTACATTATGTTGATAATTCTGTGTGTGTGTGTGTGTGTGTGTGTGTTGGCCTTGCCTGGCTGTTGGGTTTTGGGGTGAGGGTGGCGGTGGTGGGGGGTTGTAGATAGGAAGGGATTCAATAAGTAGTTGAATCAACTCCTCCCCCCCCCCCCCCCCCTGTGGATCTTAGGACGGTGGGAAAGTTCAAATCTGCTGCTATTTTCTATCTTTTATCAGCCGGGCTTATCGGCTGGCTTTCTCGTCTGCATGCCTGGCTTCAATAGTCCAGGGTCTCAGCTCGGGCTGCATGGTAACTGCTCTCTACCCCCCCCTCCCTCCCTCCCTCCAAACTCCTCCCCTCCTTCTCTCTTTTTTTTTCTTCTGAAAAACCACCTGTTCTTACCCCGGTTTTTCTCTGAGATATTTTATCATTACCAGTTCATTAAAAAGAGAATATTTCATATCACCCCTCCAATATGACAGGCTGTGTATATATATATGTGTATATATGTATATATGTGTATATATATATGTGTATATATGTATATATTGAATGAGAATTTCTCAGCCTTGGGTTCGCCACTAAAACTTGATTTGCAGATGGAGTCATAGATATTGTGTTTCATGTATTTAAAACAAGTGAATATGTTTAAGCATGAGTTACATGTGATCCATTTCGAGTTAATGTATATGGGTCTGAACCGTAGACCGTATATAAAGATGGACGACATGACCGCTCCCCCGAAAGTGAAGCCAAAACGTCCCGTTCGCTCCCTGGTGGCCGGCTGCAGTATAGGTCATATATATATAAGCCCCCCTCCCCTCCATGTTAGTGGAAAATCAAAGTATCCACCCCCCAGTCACCACTGTGCAGATTCCCGGAGAGTTTGGCTTCATTTTTGCACAGTGGGAGGAAGTGGAGACACGTCGGCCATCTTTTATATGCGGCCTATGGCCTGAACCAAAAACACGTTGCGCACCGAGTTAGACGTACTTCCCAGTTCCTGGTCGGAACAGATAGTCTGGTACTGGAGCCTGACGCTGTGACGCTATCCAGTCTGAGAAGAGTCTGACAAGCTCCCTGAACACGCAGGTGAATGTGAAACATGGGGAGCCGGTGCATTTTTTTGGTGGCAATAACATAACATGGGGAAACAGAAAAGTGAATTGACCTAATTTATTTATCTGTAATATGAAAGCTGGTAGTTTTTCTTTTTGAGAAATGTGAGTGTGGAAGATACAAACGCACTCCTTCCCCCTTACTGTCTTATCACAATGCACACATGTTCACTTTTCATTCGCTTCTCAGAGGAACATACCACTCATTTTCGCCGCATTTAAACTGTAGACTGCTGCTCCCTTGTGATGTATGTGGGAGTGAGGCGTCCTTGAGGAACATGAAACAGTCTGTCAGGGTGAGTTCCTCTGAAGTGCTGCCAGAGAAGAAACGGTTGTGAAACTAGAATACCAGAGCAAAGACTTGATCCAGCACATCACGAGGTGTCTCCACACTCCGCGTTACACAGGAAATGTGTGAGACGCCTCAGTGATCCATTGATAAATGAAAAGGTGGAAAAGCCCGGTCCTTATTAACCTTTCGGTCGTCTTACTCCGTCATATTGGTCCGTTGATTGCTTCGTCCCTACTTGGACAGCAGTCCTCCATTAATGGGAACTGTGTACAAAGTGCAGCTACTGACATTTCTACCCCAGGACCTACCCCGAATATGCCCCACAAGCGAGGGGGAGGGGCTTTGACAGCAAATTGATGTGTGAAGTTTAGTGGTCTTAAGGTATCTGATCCTTTTGATTATATATGTTCTGTCTCTCTGACTGTGCAGTTAGCTGAATAACAGACTTTCCATAATAAAGAGGAGTGGCCTACCTTTTAGCTAAGGCAATGTGGGGGGGGGGGGGGGCGAAGTTGAGACAGCGAGTTCATTAGGTTTGGGGAGGTTTTTCTGTAACAGCGGTGCTGTTGAGCATTACATTGGTTGTCCTGCAGAAAGCACTGACAAGTATTTTCACCAATAAAATTCGGCCTCACCAACCCGGTATTGGACGGGCTAATCCACCCCACCCCCCCATTTGAATATTATATATATATATATATATATATGAATAATATACATTTGAATTTATGGTATAGCTAGTAAGCATTTTTATTATGAACTGATTTACTGAATGTATTTGGTAATTCGATTAATAACGTGGAATAACATTAAGTATAAACACGACTCAACAGTCCAAATGAAGTCAAAACAACGAATAAATATTCACATCCTCCTGTTTTAAGAATTGTAAAATGTAAATGTAAATACTCCAAACGTGTGTTGAGCTGATCCCCAAACAGATTTCCTCCTGTTTGAGCAACGCTTGATAAAACCTCCAGTGCCCAGCTGTTTTCGGGAATGACCGAACCATTTTGAGAAAATTAAAGAATCATAGAAACATTGTAGATATAATCATATAGAACCCACTTTCCATACCTCCAGAACCTTTTGGCAAAGGTGTGTGTGTGTGTGTGTGTTCAGCGGCCTGTCCGCGGGGGCCGCAGCTGTGACACGGCAGGACTGCTATCAGAACTGAAGCTACACGGTGTTCCAACATGGAAAGCAGCAGCGGGGAGATTTATTTCAGTGGACGGGCCGGTGAATAGTCCTCCTGAGATGCGCTGGCCTATCAGATAGGCCCGCTGTGAAGAGGCTGCTGATCCTCTCCTCCAGGGCTAGCTTTTCTCTCCAGGAGGCATGAAGGATACCCCCCCCCCCCCCCCCCCCCCCCGCCACTGGACCATCCATCACAGCCAGCGCTGATGCAAGGCACTGTGGGTATCTGTGGCGCTATAGGGGCAGTATCGCTGCTATCTCCCTACCTGCCCTCTTTATGCCCAAGAAGCGAATGTCTCCCCCTCCTCCTCCTCCGAGGGAAACGAATTGTTACCCCCGCATTACACTCCATTCCTCCATCTGCTGGCCAGCTTTATTGCTGTCTGTCTCTCTCCTTCACTCCTGTCTCTATGTCTCTCTCTCCCAAGGTTCAGGCAGTGTCCCAACCCGCCGTCTCCCCAGGACCTTTATCAGGGAGACAGCTCTGCTCATTAAGGAGTTAATTTTCTCACTCCTATCTCTGATTAGTATAGTCAACCTAAAGCACAGTGAATTCTTTAAATTTTCTTCCTTGTTATCAAAAAGGGAGAGGGAGAGAAAAAAAAAGATGGGAATATGGGGGGATATTTAATCGGTTAAGTAGCCTAGTCTTCCTGGGGAACTGGATTTCTCTCTCTCCCTCTCTCTCTTTTTTTTTTTTTTTTTTTTCTCTTCCCAGCAATGTAAAGAAATCTCGCTGAAAGCCAGCCCAGCTCAGTAATTCAGTTTTGAAAGCATGAGGATGGAGGGAAGGGGAAGGAGGGAGGTGGTGGTGGTGGTGGTGGTGGTGGCGGCGGCGGCGGCGGCGGCGGGAGAGGGAGGGAAGAGAGAAGGAGAGAAAAAAAACGACTTGATGAAATTCCGCTATCAGCTCCGAACCAATATGCAAAATATCTCGCTGGAAATCAAATAGCTATTATGTTTTCATTTCCACGTCGGCGTATTTGCTTAATGAAGAGGAGACAGATCAGACCGGCAGAGAGAGTCTGCAGGAGCCGATAACCGCCAACGGCTTCCAGCTATCCGCACAGAGTGACGCTCCCAGTCACTACGCTTTTTCACCGAGAAAGGAAGGAAAAAAAAAAAAGAAAGGGGATGGAGAGGGGAGAGAGAGAGAGAGAGAGAGAGAGAGAGAGAGCGAGAGAGAGAGAGAGAGAGAGAGAGATATTGAAAGGGGATGGAGAACAAGAAAGAGGTGGTGGTGGTGGTGGTGGTGGTGGTTGTGGGGGGATAAGAGGGGATGAGGAATGGAGAGATACTGACAGAAAGAGAGGAGGAAGCGCCAACATAAAGGAGAGACTGCAGGTTGGAATGGAGAGAGAAACTTGAGGCCTTTAAACGTCTTATTTACAATTTAATCAATTTAAGAATTTGACGTGAGAAGTAACTTTTAAAAGGTGTTAAATATGTTGCAGCTGTGTTGGTATGTAATGTCTAGCTTCCCATATCAATCCTATAAAAAAAAAAAATATATATATATATATATATATATATATGTTGACATTGTGCTCATGCAGTTTCGGGCCTTTAATGCTCGGTGTCCTGCTGCGTTCAAGTGCATCAGCTCACTCATTTATCACTGCAGTATTATCAGCCCTTACAGTATGTATTTCATCGATGGCTGTGATGGGACATTTTTCCATCTTGCTTTTTTCCCCCAGTAGCCAATTTGTTGACATCCAAATAATAATTTTTCACTTATAGGAAAATGATATGAGTATGGTGTGGTCCAACTTCTGCTCTGTCAACGCTGTCTTATTAGAATCAATTCAAGTGGGTCTTTGAAATGTCAGTTCCCAAGGTGACGTCTTCAACTTGCTCGCATTCACAGGTAATAAGACAAAGACAAGACGCAAATTCTCACAATTGAGAGACCGGGACAATGTAATGTTTGACATTTTTGCTTGAAAAATGACCTTAAAGCTACGGCGGGCAATGTTATTGAATTGTAATTTCGGTCGAAATAACTAATCTTGACCATTGCATGTCACTAACAATATCTAATTGAAGGGCTCCTTTAAAAAAATGTGTGTGTGTGTGTGTGATAACCCCCGTCCCTTTTTGTATTTAGTCTGGACCAGGCCTGAATCAAACAACCAATCAGGGTTAGCCAGCGCGTACCCGGCCAATCGCATTTGGACTCTGTACAAACGAGGGCGTTTCTACAGAAGGTTCCACCTTGAACGTGAATCAGAGCGGTTGGGAGAGAGGAATCAAAACACAGAACCCCCTGATTACCCTGATTGGATGTTTGATTCAGACCAGGTCCAGTTTTTTTTTTTTTTTTTGTAAAAGACCATATACAATTAGATATTGTTAGTGACATGCAATGGACACAATTAGTTATTATTAGTGTAATTCTCTGTAGCTCAACGAATCGATTGATCGACGAATTACTTCGGCTATGATACGAAATCGGACCTTCAAGCTCAGTTGTTGTAGTTCCTACGAAAGTTGACTTAGAGGTATTCCGTACCACACACTCTGTGGCACTCCCCCGGTCAATCGCTTATTATTCTAAAACGCATTGTTGGTCTCCTCGGCTCTTCTCATCGGCTGAGGCGTGTTCACACCTATTTAGGAATACCTGATATGCTTAACAACCTCCTTACGTAGCAACTGAAAGTGCAGCTCATCATCAGTGTCATTAGTGATATTAGTATTGCTATTGCTAGCAGGAGGAGTTGTAGCCGTGGCACTATCCCATTTCCTGCTCGTTCGAAGTACAGTGCAAAGTGGAAACAATGTTGAATAAACTTTTGTTCTTTTTTTTTTTTTTTTTTTTTTTTTTTTTTAAACCAGGCCATAAGCTTTTGCAGTATAATTCTAAGTTTCCACATATTACCCCATAATATTGCGCTACTGGTGAAACAATCACCAGGCCCGGCTGGTCTACTGTAGGTCAAATCTTTCCATCACCGCGATATAGCGCTTCAACTAGTAGTTGATTCATTTATTAACAGAAAAACGCCTGAAGAACTATTTTGACCGTTGATTCTGTCCATTTTCTATCACTGCAAATCAAATAGCTGTGAGTGTCGACTGTTGCTCGGAGAAAGCCGTGTAAAATCGGCTCAATCTGGGGTTCCTAAAAAAAAGTTCAGATGCCTGAATGACCGGCAACCATTATGTGTAACCTATCGCACCCCCCCCCCCCCCTCCCCCATCGCAATCTGGGAACTTCATCATCATCATCATCATCATCACATTAGATGTGAAGATGATGCGGGACGGTCAATAAGTCCCGGGGATTTCAGATCTGTCGGAGGGGAAAAAAAAAAAAGAAAAAAAGAAAATCCATGGCTTTTGCTTGAGTTTGTCATCCCCGGAGTAATCAATGGGGGGCCGTTAGCAGCTCAGATCCTGAAAGCTGAGGAGAAGAAGCTGATTTTTATTGAAGCGGAATATAACAGGTCGATATCACGTGCGGATGGTCCCTCTTGCGTGAGGGTGGATGGGAGGGATGGGAGGGGTGGGCGGCCATGGAGCTGCGATAAGAGCCAATGTAACGTTGCGGGGGGGCGGGGGGGGGGGGTGTTCAAAGTGCAAAGTTGATTAAAAGTATTTCCCTCTGTGGTGGGTAATTCTCTTCACTTCTGATCAATAAGTGGCGCCTCTCCAGCGCGCGACTCCGTGTCAGGTGCCTCCGTTTTCTCTCTCGAGAGCTCGCACATCCCTTCCTCTCCTCCCCATTCTCTCCTCCTTTTCTCTCTCTAAATATCATTTAATGTGTCTCTTCACAAGTCTGTGATTTTCTGATACAAGAGTGCCTCTCCCCCCCCCCCTCTCTCTCTCTCCCTTTGCTTCTCTTGCCTTCAGATCTAATGTGTGTGTGTGTGTTTTTTTTGTGTGCGGTGGGTTATTAGCGTGAGAGCGGCGAGGCTCTTGCGTCTGTTTAATCAGGCTGGTTGAGCACGCAGGGTTTTTGATGTGTGTTGTCTCTGTGTTTAATCAGCGAGCTCCTTGCTGCAGGTTTGATGTGGACGGAGAGTTAATAAAGCAGTATCTTGGGCGCCTTCATCAGCTGCAGCACTTTGTTCTGCCTCTCCTCGTGCCTCCCGAGACAGACAGCTGCAGCCGCTGCGGCGCTGGAGCTCAAGTGGTCCCGCACTACCCAGCGTCTGTCTCGGTCTCCTCTTGGTGGTGGACTGGAATTTTCCTCAGTCAACACAAGACCACTCCTCTATCATTTTGTCCCTAATTCAAGCTGCGTTTGCCTGAAATACCTTAATAATGTCTTTTGCAAACATGTTATGGTGTTTGGCCTCTCCTAGGCCGGGGTATCGATCCTCAATACTTATTGAATACCTGTCCACTGGGGCTGCGACTAACAATCCCTTTCATGCCTCGAATAACTGATTCATGAAAACGGCGAAAAGTCACAACCATCGCAATGTGACTTAACGGCCGAGTCAGTCTGCTTGTTCTGTCCGATCAAAAAGTCAAAAATGTAAGATGTTCAGTTCGTCATCACAGGAGACGAAGAAAACCAGCAAATCCTTACAACTGCGAAGCTGGAACTAGAGAATATTTGGCATTTTAGGATTAAAAATGATTGTGGATGGACTAATCCCATTAATAGAGAATATTTGTTTCCGCTCCAGTTGATTGACACCTAACAGAAGTCTGCATTTGAACTTTTGCACTTTAGTATTGAAAACTCTCAGGTTTTGAAAGTTTCAGATCAGATTTATTGCCTTGTTTACCCCCTTATTTAATCACACTGTCCCTAATCTAAAATCAGGAATTTTTTTTTTTAAACACCAACCTTTCGAGCAGTTTGTCATACTTTTTGTTTTATATTCCTCAATTTTTCCGATTTTTGCAAGATTTCAAATGACACGCAGCCCGAGTTTCATTTCAATTGAACCTATTTGGGATTGTTAACTGTTGTTCAGACAAAATCATCGAACTGAAGAAACTACAGCCGCAACGATTACTCGATGAATCGATTATTTGATTGAAAGAAAAATTAGTTGCCAACAAATTTGATAATCAATAAATCATTTCAGTCATTTTACAAGCAAAAAAAATGTCAAAACGTTTGCTTGATTCCAGCTTCTTCAATGTGAGGATTTTTTGCTGCTTTTCTTTGTCATTTGTGACAGTAAAAGCAGAGTCTTTGGGTTTCGGACTGTTGGTTGGACGCGATCTTGGTTTTAAATCTCTTTTAGTCCAGTTGATCTTGAGCACAGCTCCGCTATTTACTCCTTTTTAAACTCCCAGAAGCCATTTTTTTGTCAGTTGCAAAGGAGCAAGTCTTGTTACATAAACCTCTCTCAAGCAATCCAAAATGAATTTGTTGATTCGCACTGTTTACAAGTTCTCCTATCTATGACTGTGTAAAGGTCTGCACATCATAGAGAACATTCACCAAGAACAAGAGCCCTTCTCTGTCCAGCAACTGATTTTTTCTTTCAACATTTCACAAGTTTTGCTCACCCGAGAACCCTAAGAAACCCTAAGAAATATGAATAGATTAAAGCTTCAGGCTTTTTTTTTTATATATATATATATGAAAAAAAGATCCTCCTTCTTTAGTTCACAACCTAGAAAGTTCAGTGGTGCTGCTGGATAAGTCTAAACTTAATTGATGTCCCTCCTTCTGTACAGAGATACACATGTGGGCTATGTCTTTTCTTTATTATTTCTCCATCTCTTAAATGAGTTCAGTCCAATTTTCCTGTGGATATCACGCCATAACAATTAACAAGGCTTTTACTTTTAGACTGGCAAATGAAGCCGAATGTTCTGCACTTATCACACATGGCCCAGCTATCCTTTCTGCCAGCTATCCGAGACAGGAAGAGAGGGAGAAAGAGAGAATATTTCTCCTTGGATAAAAGTGGAGGAGAAAGTGGAGCTGAAACTTTTTTCCACGCCATTTGATGTCTGAAAGCAGTGATGCAGTGATTGATTCATTAAACCAGAGCTGTAATGAGGAAAGAAATCATGATTCAAACTTACATTTTAAACAGGAAATATAATTGGAATTTTATACAGAGAAGTCCCTTTGTACAATTATGATTAAAGGAAAATTAATTGTATGAAAATGTCCTCATAGATACTGAAAATTAGATCTCGCAAAAGCTCAGGCGACGTAATTCAAAAATATTGTGTACAGGATCGATCTTTTTTTCTTCCTCCTCTATTCTTAAAAAAAAAAAAAAAATAATAAAAAATTTAAAGGTCCAAATCTAGCAGTGTTCATTTTATCTGAAATTAGAGTGAACCATGCAGGCGTGGAAGTTGAAATTAGCCTAAAGATGTTTCATTTACAAAGACAGAAACACTTTGTCAGCCGGCGATTGTTTCCAAGCATTATCTCTGCCTGCTTTTAATTGCTTTGGAAGTGAAATTAACAGAATTAGAAAAATTGCCTCTCCCTTTTTTCTACAAGCTTCTTCATTCATGGGTATTGTTGTGTGCTTTGTATAGATTATAGACTCCTTTTGTTCCAGTATTGTAAATATATACGCCCCCAGTCACGGCTTTAGCTCCGAAACAATCCCTCTGTTCGTTCGACGCAACCTAATGAAAATTAATTTACAACCTTTCTGGATAGAGAGGGGAGGGGAGGGGGGGGGGGGGGGCGGGGAGGAGAATGGCGGGAAAATGAGGAGGGGAAAAAAAAAAAAGTCCTGGTTTTCTCTCTGTGTTAATTTCACTCTGATTCAGTTATTCAAAAACAATGTGCCCACCCTCCTTGACTTTCCACGACATCATCATCATTTATGTGCGCGCGCGAGTTGTTTTCTCCCTCGGCTGTCGGCAGCATATTAACCGTTTCTGCTTCATTCTAGCGCTCCCTTAATCCTCTTAAATGAAATTGTTACCCTGAATGAATAACTCTGTCGTGG
Source organism: Enoplosus armatus (assembly GCF_043641665.1). Lineage (NCBI taxonomy): Eukaryota > Metazoa > Chordata > Actinopteri > Centrarchiformes > Enoplosidae > Enoplosus > Enoplosus armatus. The sequence continues at coordinate 25,388,661 of NC_092185.1, forward strand.
TATTGTCTCGGGAGCCGGGAGTGAAGCATGTCATCCGATGATCAGATGAACGTAATAGAAACCGCCCCTTTTTTCAGAATCATCATGTTTTGAAACGCTAATAACTGTAACTCTAAGTCTACAGACACAGGAAAGGAAAAAAACCCCAACAAATATGGCCGTGCGTTTCAAGGTTCAGAGCTCTTAATGTACCATTAAAGCAGCCCGCTGTATCCATCTTATAGAAGGGAGTATTATTAATGAAGCAATTTAAAAAAAAAAAAAAAAAAAAGTCACATTAAATCCATATTAACTGAGATTCTTTTTTTTTTGGATGTAATCTTCAAACAGGCTAAAATAGATCAAAAGTACTGTATAATTACTATGGTCAGCAGGGATTATGAAACTGTAATTGATACAGATCAGCCCTGCACTAATCACTCTTTTAGCTACATTTTTAGGTATACTGTAATTTGGCTTTAAGGTCCCCCTTGGCTTCTTGCTATTAATCTTTTGGATTAGACCGTTCAGCGTGTCCAATTCTTGAAACCGTTTTTTGAATGAGTCCAGTCAAAAAAAAAAAAAAAAAAAAAAATGGATCAGTGTGTTTAGGGCATTTTTTTTCCCCCTCCCTACCACAGCACATACAATCATAAGTAGCTTGTTTAACAATCTCACTTCCTTTTTATTTTTCACCTCTCCTGCACCGGTCCGTTTAGACTTGAGGCCCATGGGAAGACAATTAAACTCAAATCCTTTTTCCTCCTGCAGACCTAGAGTTCTGTGCTTGATGGAGCTTTCGGTGATATTATTCATGTGCATTGTTTGTCGAGACCTGATATAATTGGTATATTTAAACAAAAAACTTTGTTCAATTCTTCAGATGTTACAGCAGGAAGCCGAGTACAGTGGATTCCGGTTGTTCATTTTCCCTCCTCTCGCCTCTGCAGGTTCACTCTGTGATCTCGACGGTGGTGAGGAGAACACGCCGGACAACCTCAGCCTATCGGGAGAGGAGGGGGGAGCCTCGGACCCGGACGATTCAGCAGAGGGCGACAGCTCCAGCCCTCCGCCGTACACGTCGCTGTACAACGAAGGTGAAAAGAGGGAGAAAGCCAGATATAGGATTCAAGCAGATGATGTTAACGCGAGAATCAATTTTAAAAAAAGAAGCTGAAGAGTGAACAAGCAGCAGCAACAGTTATAACTGTTCCTGAGCTTGATTGTAGATGTACCGTCTATTGAATTTAAAGATTGACAGTGCTTCTCATAAAGACTTTGAAGCTCTAAAATGGGTCCAGCAAAAAAAAAAAAAAAAGATACCTGCTGTTAAAATGTGACTGCTGTCCAAAACTCATGGGCCCTGTTTACACCTGGTATTAACATCCGTGTTGGGTGACCTGATCACAGCTCTAAATACGAAGAAGCATTGAGATCCGATCGCTCAGACCACATTCGGAGGTGGTCTGGCCACATTCATTTAGCGGTGTGTACGCGAATGCGAATCCTGGGCCACGGGAAGGACGGCCCGCTCACCTGACATCCTCTGCATAAGCGGGAGAACGCACTCACTCGCTCATTAAAGAAGAAGAAGAAGAAGAAGCTGCAACGACAGGCAAAATAGAAGTTTCCTGATGGACAGACGGCTTTACTTGTTGTTAAGTAACCGCTAACTGTAGGTACTGTTAGCTAGTTAGCTCAGTTAGCCATGCAGCTAGCACTCCGCTGCCCGGACCGTGAGCTCGGAGCACCGGGGGAGTGTTGGTGTTTTCGCACCGCTAGCGCCCGGAGCTTTGGGCTGCCCGAGAGAAGGAGGTTTAATAAAGCTTTATTTAAGCTTTACAGCTAGTAGACTAACCGAGCTAATTAGCGAATGGCAGCTACAGTTAGCGGTTACTTTAGCAACAAGTAAAGCTATCAGTCCATCAGGAGGGAAAACCCGAAAAACATTTTCTCCGTAAAATGATGGAGTTTCACCAAAATCGGTGAATAAAGTTGCGTGTTTTCGTACAGTCATCAGCGAGGCCCAGTCCCCAGAAACACTCAGCTCCAGCAGCGTCTATCGTTTTTTTTCCCCAACTTACTTGTTGTTGTATTCGTTTGCGGTCTGATAAACAGGAAGTTCCTCAAATTCAGGTGAAGGCAGCGCATTTGGTCTTTACAAATGGAACCGATGTACAAATGTACATTTGCATGTAGAGCGGGGAAGTGAGACCCGACCACAAGTGGTCACCGGAGACGCACGTGGAGGCGCGCGTTAATACCCAAACCAAATATAAAACAGCAAATATTCATATCTGACCAGCTGGATCCAGTGAAGTTTTGGCATCAAAGTCATGACACACAAGTTGAATGAAGTGTGTTAATACAAAGCTCGGTTAGCGACTAAGAGCTCAAATAGTCACCACGTCGCCAAGCCTATTTTGCAAAGGACACAAATTAACTTTTGCTCACGCTCATTCTTTTACAATATGATCAGATAAACTGAAAAAAAAGGTTTCGCCACCCGTCTAGTTAACAGGCAGTTTATTAGCGGTTATTACCAGATTTATGTCCTCATCACACGACTTGGAAGTTTTTCCTTCGTCGAGCGATGTCCGCCCTGTTATCTGCCAGGAGGCCGTTAACGCCACCCAGCGACAACTCGAAAAAGACCGAAGAACCATTACGAGGTTTGCCGCTGTCCAGATGTATCACTCTTTTTTTTTTATTTTATTTTTTATTTATTTATTTTTTATCTCTATTGTGTCTAAATGAATAAAAAGAAATAATAATAATTCTCCGGGTTCAATCTTGGCTCCGGTGAATCTAACCCCTCATGCACCTCTTATCCCGAGCCACCCTTGCAAGGTGTGATAGCAGAGTTTCCATTCATATTCTTTTGACTTATTCAAGATTTCACTAGCTGTGTTTTTTTTTTTTTTTAATCTCAAAAATTCCTGCTCTTGTGAAATTTTGGGGCTGGGAGTGATAAGCGTCTGTTGGTTGGCTTGGTTTGATAAACCCATGGAAATTCTGTCAGGTGCTAATCGAGACGAGATTAGAGATTAGCTAGGTGTGTGTGTGTGTGTGCGCGTGTGTGTGTGTGTGTGTGTGTGTGAGGTGAGAAGTGGGTTACGTGTGTATTAGATTGTATAAGAAGAAGAAGATGGGAGAACAGAGGAGGCTGCACATTTGAGCAAGTTTGTCTGTCGATAGCAAACTGACTTGGCGTCTTTGTTTCTTTATTTGTGTCGCCGCCCCCCCCCCACCTCCACACACACACACACACACACACACACACACACGCCTCCCCATCCCACTGTTGATTTACTCCTCTCTCTCTTCTCTGGGGTTCCTCAGTTGCCCGGCGCTGCCATTATCAGTTCTCTGTAAATCAGCCATGTTTGACGAACCTGCTCTTTCAACCTGGGATCAATACCAGGTCTTTATCTGGTCAGCGCTGGCTAATAAAGGCAAGGCCTTATCCACCATCAGAGAGAGAGAGAGAGAGAGAGAGAGAGAGAGAGAGAGAGAGAGGTGATAACCGCCCTGATAACTTTAGCAAGAAAAACACATTCTACCAGTAACAGGACCAGGCACTCTCTTTCTCTCCATCACACCCTCCTCCTCCTCCTCCTCCTCCTCAACCTGACAGAGGGAGCCAGTATATTAATGCTGATACAACGGATCCACACACACACACACACATGCCACATACACACAACTTTATTGAGGAAGACATGAAGCATCTGTTCAGTCTCTCTCTCTCTCTCTCTCTCTCTCTCTGTTGTGGTGGGGTTTTTTTCCCTCCCCTCTCTCTTCTCAGAATTGCTGTACAGTTGCAGCGAGAAACAAGTGAAGGTCCCTTTTTTTTTTTTTTTTTTTTTTTACAAGGCAATCGTACTCATACATCACAGGAAACCTGATAAAAATCCACTTCTGGGGCTGATTAGTCAGTATGTCACCTCCTTTTGACCTCTAATTGTCGTGCCCTTTTTTGGACCAATCAGGATGGTTTTTGTAAGCTTCCAGCTTTTTTTTTGCTTTTTTTTTTTTTTGTCTGTACACATGCAATAGTTCCGATGTGATTGGTTGATTCGTCAAACAGACAATTGCGATAATAGAGCGATTGTTTCAATAATCATTTCAGCTCCTCCGACGTGAGAATTTGTGGCTTTTCGCTGTTTCAGGTCATTCGAAATGAAATAGGTTTGTTTTTGGACTGCTGTTTGGAACAAAATGGGTAACAGAGTGCCACAGGAATGAGTCCTAAAACCTAAAAAAAAACCAAAAACGTATTGTACAGATTCTCCCTGACAAGAAACACGAAGCCCCTTTCCGGACATGGAATACGCAACATCGCCGACTTTCGCCTGTCTGTTGACATGGTGGCTTTCTTGTCATTCATGCGGTGGTGCTCCTTACAGCTTGACGGGACATTGAGGGAAACAGCTGCATGCTTGCATCATATTCTCATGATGGAGAGAGAGAGAGAGAGAGAGAGAGAGCACAGCGGTGAATTATAAAAATGTTATAACAGCGAGGAAGAAGACGCTTCTCTGTTCTCTCACAGGCTGCATCACTGGTGCATTTTAAAACCTCTTTTCGCCGCCGGAGCCTTGACTAAGGCCGTTTCTTCTCACAAGTAAACCCACAGTAAAAACAACCATATTGGCCTATTTCAGCTCCATTACCAACATTGCTAATAGGCGCAATAGGTGCGCTTCATTTGTTTTTTATCAATACACATGAATAACTTGTGCTTTACTTGTGCTTTATGTGTAACCCGAAGAGCATTTTAAGCTCCTACTTATTTCTCTTCAGGCTTACTGTATGCAGTCTCCATGCCGCCAAAATTGACCGACGTGGAGACTGTAGTGGATAGATCTATGAAATATGAGGGAACAGATGCGTAAAGAAAAGATGCAAAAGACAAAAAAAAAAAAAAGGCTTCTTTTAAAATCAGAAACGTGCAGAGGGTTGTAGAAGTTAGGAGGCGAGATTGTTGGGTGACTTTGCCCTGCAGATGTGACAGGGGAAGTTCAGCTTATCAGATTGATGGAGACTGTCTCGCTATAGGGGGGTGGGGTGGGGTGGGAGAGGGGTGCGAGGGGGGAGGCAGAAAAGTGTCTGTCGACTCCTCCTGATACCTGCCTCCCTGTCTGAGATGATATGGGAGATAATATTGATAATATTAAACGCAATAACTGTGTCTCTAGCTCTCCTCCCTTGCCTCAGCCCCTGCAGGATAAAATCAATGTGCCATTCAATGTGATTTATAGCTGAAAATAATGGCACTATTTAGGCAGGGGGAGGTGTGTGTGTGTGTGTGTGTGTGTGTGTGCGTGGAGATCTGCCTGCCTGTGTGTACAGTATGCCGTTGTGTATGAGTGTTTGCGTGTGGAAAGGTGGACGTGACGCCAAGATGGATGGTGTGTGTGTGTGTGTATGTGTGCATCTCCCTTCTCTTTGTGTGTGTGTGTGTGTGTGTTGATTTATTTGACGATGCAGATCCAATCTCCCAACTGTTACATTAATAACAGAGGAGTGTGAGGGTGTCACGTGGTAGCGGGGGCGTTCATGGCTGGTATCGATTGGGCGCTATCGCTGTTTATCGGAGCGGGAATGCAAGGGTAAACACAGGCTTTGTGCAGGCAGCCGGGGTGTTTATCGGGATTGGGGCCGAAGACTGGGTGAGGGTTTTTTTTTTTTTTTTTTTTTTTTTGTGGAGGGGAGAGCACAAAATGGGAGCCCGGAAGGAGGAAGTGGAGAGAAGGGCAAAAGTTAGGAGGGCGGGGGTTCCGGGAAAAAGGACAAAAGTGGATGAACTGCTTTTTAAATGAAGAGGGTTATAAGGAGAATGACCAACATTTCACTTTGTGGTCATTTCCAAAAAAATAATCCATGTATCACGCACAAGTATACAAGACTGACCTACCTACAGAACCTTTAAAGCTTAGTATCCACATTACCAACACATGTGTTGATACTCATTTGTTTCCATAAACACAAACATGGATCCTAAATATATATATATATATGTAATTTTAGAGAATTCCGACTAAGATATGTACAGAGCACAGCGCTGTACAGTTCACGGTTACGTTTAATCGTGAAATCTGCACACTAGCAAATAATGTAATTAATTGATTTACACGAGAACATATAGAAACACTTTTTTATTTTTGGTTGTTGTTTTAAATGCTTCCCTCATACGTCAACAGAAATGTCTGCCTTAAAAGATTTGGGCGATTTTGTTTTGTTGTAACCACAGTGACGATCATTAGTGAGATTAATAGTGACATGTTTGTGATCCGTCTCCATGCAGTCAGCTTTTGAGTCACCCTAACCCTTGGCCCGATGATGATGCAAGACCAGAGAACAAGGAGAGAGAGAGAGAGAGAGAGAGAGAGAGATCTCCAGCTCAGATAGCCGGAGGTGCTGTGATGTAACTATTAATCTAATCTAACTCATCGTGAGTCCTGCTAATAGGGAGAGACCCAGCAGTGTGATGAACCGGCTGATAACCGGCAGCACAGGCAAAGTTCAGGGTTCACATACAGAATATGCACACTGGATAAACACAGCAACACACACACACACACACACACACACACACACAGATGCCTTTTGATCAGCGAGCAGGAGGCTCTGCAATCAACTTGATCAATTGCAAGGATATCAATGCTGATTAGAGGAACACAGGCGGCCTCGGCCTCGGCCTCTGCCGAAGGTGACAGGCCCGAGGGGGGGGGGGGGGGAGAAAGCAAATGACAAACTGGTGGAAGACAGATGGAACGAGCCCCCAGAACCTAAAGGTAGAGAGTGAAGGCTGTTGCTGATGAGTCCTTTTGATTCTCCAGAGTTGCAGTGAGAATCAAAGGGACCATCTCTGGCGTAGGTGTTGTGTTACACAGCCCAGGGAGTCATTTCACCGCTGCCTTTGATCAACAGACAGGAACAGCCACTGCCCAGACGCACACACACACACACACACACACACACACACACACACACACACACAGAGGTCCCAGTCGGTGTGGGTGACACTGAAGGGCTTCACATTGAACGTATGTTTTTTTTTTATAATGCGGCCGTCGTGTGTGTTGTGTATCCAGAACCCCGGACGCAGGACTCTCGGGGAGGCCCCGACGATGAAGACGAGGACGGGGAGGAGCGAGGTTCGGCGGCACGCAGCGGCGGGGAAGAGGAAGAGGAAGGGGAGGAAGAGGAGGAGGAGGCGGCATCGCGGTGGAGGGGTCCAGGTGAGTGTGCGCTCGCAAGGGGTCCCCCCCGTACAAGCCGGTAAATGTCATCCGGTATTTGGAAGTAACCGAAACAAAGAAGCAAAGTGAAAGTGAACCGTGAACTTTCAATATTTGCTTTTACCCCCAAGATTGTGAAAACGCGTAGTTCTTCGTACCTGTTCGGCCCGCACTGATGACGACATCACGAGGTGTTCTCGCGTTCGCCGTTAACCGAATGGAAGCGAAATGTGCTGTAAAACTAATAGTAATTGTTCAGAAGGACATTCCTAGGGTAAAAGGGACCTCACAGAGGGGCTTGTATTGTATTCCTGAGGAGGAGGGCTGCCTCTTCGGAAATAAAAAGCCCACTATTGTTAGTGATGGTTACACTTTTTTTGAAATGTAACACTCGTCTTCCCGTCACAGGTCGGAACACTGATGTTCTGCAAAACTCCAAATGACATTTTTAATCTATTTACTTCTAAAATATTTGTGCGTGGAAACCGGTACGGTTACGATACGGCAAGTAAAAATGTAAGAATCAAGGACAGAAACACCAAAAACAAAACAAAAAAACACCCCAACCGCCACGCCCTTTACTTTCCAAGTGCTGCAACTGGGAAAAGAGCACTGAATATTGGCATTAAATGTAAGTTACCCAGACAACACGCCGTGATTTCAAATCGTAATATGCTCTCAAGTGTGTGTGTGTGTGTGTATCTGTGATGTCTCTGTCTGTTGTGTTCTGTCCTGAACATGAGACGTGAATGTGTGTGTGTGTGTGTTGGGGGGGGGGGGGTGTATTCAAGTCGTAACAAAAACACACACACACGGCTAAGAGGAGATAACAAGTAAATCGCCATAATTTTATTATTTATTTCCTCTCTTATCAAGCGTTGTTTGGTTATTTATTTTTCTCTGTCTGTTGTCTTCAATGAGTTAAACAATGCAAGAAGATTACCGCACTATCTCACTATTATTTCCTTTTCAAGCAGCACACGTTTTATGTATGTCTGCGCATGTGTGTCTGTGCAGCAAGTGTGTGTGTGTGTGTGTGTGTGTGTGTTTTAATTCCTCTGGTAGGGAAGAGAGGATGTGTTCATTATCGTCCTGTCCCAGCCTTGTCCCTTTAACAGTAATTGGAGCGATATTAATTGCTGCGTGGTGGCTGGTTGATGGTAGCACCATGATGCTGCACTGATAGGGCCCTTCGGTTTTTTTTTTGGTTTTTTTTTTTCTTCCTTCCTCTCCTCCTCACAAACTAACTGCTGGGTGAGAGAGGCAGAGGGATGGAGGAGGAAGGGGGGTGGGCGTGGGGGGGTGGGGGGAGAGATAGCCCCTCTATCAGCTCCGGAGCAGGCGCTGTCTTTATCAGGAGCACGATTGGCAAAAAGGAAACTTTGACCGGTCTGAATTTTTCTCTTATCGTCAAGCCCCCCCTCCTCCACCTCCCCTTCCTGCCACCCCTCCCTCCCTCCCTCCATCCATCCACCTTCTCCTCCTCTGGTCTCTCCATCACCGCTAACACCCCACTAACAGCCCTCCCTCCTCTCTCTCTCCTCTCCATCCTCCACCCCCTAACAGCATCTCTCCTCCTTCTCCATCCTTTTATTGTTTCCTTTCTTCTTCCTCATCCTGCATGTCACAGTGGGGCTGGAGTCGCTGGCTAATGTGCTCTTGTTCATACAAAATGTTTGCCATGTATCAGACATTTCCCATAAACAGATGAGAGGAAAAGTGTGTATGAGCTGGGATGGAAGTAAATAGGGTTTTATCTCCTCTGGGAGTGTTGGTATTCCAGTCGTTCCTCCCTGTTGTTGCCTTTGAGACACTTCTGCTCCCGGGACCGTAAGATTCTAGCTTTTAATCTCGTGGGGTTTGTTTGCTTTAAGGCTAATCACGCCAGTGGTCCAGCAGTGTCACTGCAACCTTTTATGCGACAACTTTGTTTGTGTTACATGCTATTTATGTCTGTTTTGCTCATGTCCAGGTCCCATGTTGGATTGAATCTGTGTGTTTTTCACCTGCATCCTTCGGCCTCACTCAATGGTTGTTTTGTAGTGTTACAGTAAAGATCGAAACTTAGGAAAAAAGCAGTTTAAAGATTTCAAAAAAAGACTAACGGCTTAACGTTATTAAATATAACATATATGTGTGTATATTTATATGTGTGTGTGAGCATTTTCTACTTTTCTTTGTTTTGTATAATTGAAAATATATGGAGTATGAGTTGTCAGTTGGTTGAAATAAGCAATTTCAAGTCACCTCGGGCTTCGGGAACTTCTGAATTTCATTGACCTTTCTAGACTAATAAATTGACAGCACAATCAATAATGAAGATAATATTTATTTGCATCCCTTAAAGGTCCCAAATTGTGGAAAAGTGAGATTTCCATGTCTTGTTTGATCATAAAGCAGCTCTAGGTGCTTCAGAAACTGCGCCTTCAAACGAGCCGCCAGGGCTTCCGTAAGGTTGTGATGTCACAACTATACAGTCACTGCACTCAGCCACGCCCCCAGCAGGTCATCTGCTCCAATCACAGCACCACCCACCAAGTACAGGGACGCTCATCCACCCGCTCAGTCTGTCTTAAGTTATTGGAGCGCTCTGCTCAGGAACTACTCTTCAAGTGTTTGGAGGTTGTTCAGTTTGTCTAAAACGGCTTGTTTCAGACAGGGGGGGGGGGGGCTGAGGGGCTGCCTGAAGGGCCAGTAGAAGATACATTTTTTTTACTGTGAATCATGCAAAGCTTCTCTAGTGGAGTCCCAGAATAAAAATGTAGAGCTGAAATTAGCATAAGAGGGGACCTTTAATACCAGCAGGTTTGCGAGTTTTGATAGATGATGATTGTAGAAATGAAAGGAACAACTAATATTTTGATTACTGATGAATTTGCAGACTATTTTCTTTTTTCTTAAATGATTGATCGTTTTTTTTTTTTCGTTTCTTTTTCTACCAGATGTCAGAAAGCAAAAAACACGTCATTTCAAAATGTTTTGATACCAGGAAACGGAGAGCTGTGGCATTTCCCTCGAAATATGAATTGATTACAGAAATAGTTGCCTGTTAAATTTCTGTTGATTGAGCTCCAGTGGAAAACAAATAGTTCTGAGGCAGCTGAGTGTGAAAAACAATCTTTCTGTGAGCAGTTATTTTGTCTTCGAGAGCACCTCAAGGTTCCTCGACGCACCGCGTGTTAAACTGAGCACTTGGCCTCTGGTCCTCTTGGCAGATTCTCTAGAGCCTTCGGTTTAGTAAGTGAACACACAATGCGCCGCAGTGTTGAACAAACGGAATGATAACGGTCGCATTTCCCTTCCTTTTTCCCCTTTCCCGAACTGAAGTTACCGAGTGCCACTCCGAGGCTGTTCAAACGCTGTGTGCTGCCAGGCCCCCCACCCCCCCACCCCCCGTCCAAGCTTGTTACATCATCCACTTCTAAACATTGCGTTACAGTCAAGTACATCGATTTTTTTTTTCTTCACATTTCAGTCTTACTGCTACACCTTGTCTACGTTTGTCCCTCGTCCCTTCCTCTTCATGACTTCCTTCCTATCTCTTCACTAGCGCAGACAGTCATGGTACATCTTTTAAGCCTCCGTCTGTACCTCCATCCATCAGCATGTGACCCTCTTTTCGATACTATGTATGTTTATAGCTGTTTTGTATCACAGCGTGGAGATACACACTACGAAGTCCTAACCTTAACTCGGTACACTTTGGTAGACCATATCATACATGTACAAACCTTTTGCTCCTTTTTCTCATGTATATATATATATATATATATATATATATATATATATATATATATTCGTTATTATTACAACACTAATCTAGTAATTATATTCCAACAGTAAAAATAAAAGATTTATCCTAGTTTGAAATACAATAATTCCTAGATATGAACATTTTCATTTCCCTTTCCACGCGTAGTTTGTGTTCTAACCTTATGATAATGATCTCTTTAATTTATTCAAATAATTTATTCAAATACTTTCTTTGTCGCAGTCATTACTAGTCATGCAATTGTTCGGACGGACTGATATTAACATAAAACGGAGAAAACAACAACAGAACATTTCAATTCATCCTCCCTGCCAGTTTTTCTTTTTTTTTTTTTTTCTTTCTCTCTCTTCCTGCTTGGAGATAATACAATTCATTACTGGACACAACATTTTTCAATCGACATATTTGACACCGTCTCCTCGGTGTATAATGAGTTGTATATATGTCAATCTGAATTAATTCCTTAGTCATAGATGATAGTCAAGGCGATTCTTTTTTTTTTTCCTTTCTCCCTGTTTTCTTTTTCTTTTCTTTTTTTTTTTACACCATTTTCTGCCAACAGCGACTATCAAAACATTGGCTTTGTGGCCTCTATTGATATGGAAAAAAAAAAAAACCCATTAAAATTAAAGAGATGATAAACTTGGAATGGATTAGAGGCTTCAGCAATTTTCAGTTTCTTTCCTCCAATGTGTAGTTCGTCTTAAAACAATCAAGATGATGTCTGTGTGCGTACGTGTGTGTGTGTGTGTGTGTGTCAGTTTGATGAGGGTGTGGTGGTGGCATGGTGTCTAGGAGAAGTGTAGGTGGGAGCTGGTCCCTATCAGGGATGGCATGATATGCTAAAGCCACCTTTTTAATCTACAGCGTGTCCACACTGAATGTTATGCAAAATAAATTATGAAGAGAAGAAGAAGAAGAAAAAAAAAAAAAAAAAAGACAACCTATCTTTTGAATGACCTTGCAGGCTGGAGGGTTCGGTATTTTCTCCGTCGCTGCTTAAAATTCTTGATATGCAAATGAGTGTCACAGTAATCCCTCGTCATTCGCTGGCTGGCTGGCTGGCTGGCTGGCTGGCTGGCTTGCGCCCCCCCCGCACACACATCCTCTCCTTCCAGCACTTTGTACAAATCCATTGTCAGCGGCCATCACTTCATATCCAAGACGATAGACAAAAAAAAACGTCCCCCAGTTTGTGAATATGAGTTAGATAACGCAGATACAAGAGCTCTCTCTTCAGATCTACAGGACCCCCCCCCCCCCAAGAAAGGTTCAGTGGTGTTTGTATCTGCTGACTGGGGTGATAGAACTTTCTCTAGTTCAAGCTTCTCAAGTTTTGAGGATTTGCTGCTCTTTCCGTGTCCTCCTGTGACGGTAACTTTTTTATGATTTTTAGATGTCGGTTGGACAAAATACGCTATTGGAAGAATTGGACTTGCTCAACTTGGACTTCAGGAAATAGTAATAGTGGTAGGCATACTATGTTTTACGTACATTATATAGACCAAACAAGTAAATCAATGAATCATGAAAACAAATGGCAGATTCATAGATACTGCTAGTTCCATAAACGTAAGATTTCTGAATTTCTAATACGTGTTGCGTCCCTGTGGTCTGGCTGAAATTGTTACCGTTTGAGATTTTGGAATCCATGCCATAGGGCTGTATTGAACAATTGTATTTATTATGGATTGATCTCATGCTTATTTTCTTGATTCATTGTTTGGTTTATAAAATGTCAGTCATGTCGTAGTTTCCCAAAGTCCCATAGTTTTGATCAACAGTCCAAAACCGAAAGATACTCAATTCTTACTGTCCTTGAAGATAAAGAAAAGCAGTAAATCCCCACCATTTAGAAAATGGAACAAGGGAACTTTCTGATTAATTATTCAATATCTAAACAATTGCTGTTCAGCTAATCGTTTCGGCTCTACCATTCTGAATGTGTTCAGGGAGCAACCTTTTGTTATTGTCTTTTGGAGTTCTTTTGGAACGCGTTTGAGCGTTTGGTTTTCATTAAGCTTTTGATTTTGGAACTGAAAAGCATATTCATGTGTAATATATTCATAGTCTTTTGCCATAGTGCCTCCCGGCAGCCGTTAAAAACAGTGAAAAGTGCATTGGTAGTAGTGGAGCACCTTGACAAAATCTGCCGTGACATGGACGGCCAAGAAGGTCCTCTTCGGGCTGTCCAATCACACCCTCTGACAACTTAGTCTATAGTCCAGGGTCTCGGGAAGTCTGCATAGCGAGGCGAGTGTGTTTTTCCTCTTATCCTATCAGAGTCATTTAAATGACTTCAAATAAAGCATTATACTGGCAAACCCCTCCCCTCCCCACCCCCCCACCCCCATTGAAATCATCAGGAACAGCACAAGGTGCGTCCTCATCACTTTGTCCACATGCGATAACGACCTTTTGTTTCTCCGTTTGATCCATCTAGTCATGGATGGCCGAGTGTGGCAACCGAAGGAAAATTGTTTGTGTAAAAGCTTCCAGTTTTCTGCACTGCTGCTGCTGCTGCTGCTTGTTCGCTCATCTATTTCTCGAGCGATTCATCCAGGACCTCCAAAAGCTAATATCTCTAAAATGTTACCCTTCCGTTTTCATTTTGTTGTAATTATTGCTTTGTGACCATTTTTTTTTTTTAAAAGGTTTTACAGTAATATAAGTCTATGGTGGATTTTGCTTCATTCAAACATGCGCTGTATCTTCATTATTTCAAAAACCAAACGTGGTAGCTAATATATAAAGAATATAATCAGATGACTATAAGACTTCAAGAAGAGCTGACACATGCACCGTGTTAATGCCACAATATCTTTGTGTGGTGTTCCTGCGTTATCTGTTATCTGGTAAACCAGGACCATAGACGGTTAACTCCCAGCGTTGAGAGGAGATGCCATCTCCAGACCGGGTCGAGGTTAAAGGGGGTGAACTTGGGACGGAGGGTTCGAGGGTTAGAAAGGGCTTAGAGAACGACACGAGCGGAGAAAGGGGGAAGAAGGGGAGAGAGGGAGGGCGATCGGGAGAAGTGGTTTGGAATGTAGAAGTGCAATATTGAGTTTAGAGTGCAGAGATAACTAATGAAGGGTGAAAGAGGTGAGAAGGTTTCAGGATCAATGAGAGCGAGGGATGAGAGATTTTAAGAGGCGCAATTCAGATAGCGAAATTAGAGATGAGGGAATGGGAAGTGGGTAAGGTTAAGAGATAGAGGGAGGGAAGGAGGGAGGGAGGGAGATTTAATATGAAGAAATGACAGTCAGGCTATCCTTTTTGGCTAAGGTACTCGAAGCAATAGCAGGAAAGCAGTTTCCCTCGGGGATCATTTTGGTGGATTGCAAGTTGGGTTTCTTGGGTTTCTAGACTGAAATATCGATTGCCACGACTTTTCGCGGAAACATTCATGGTCCTAGAGGATAAATCCGACTGACTCTGGATGTCACTCTGGAGCGAATACGGAGGACTGTTCGCAGCTGTTTCCTTGCTCCTTCTGACCTCCTTTTAGCGACGTAGCCGCTTTCCTACATCTCTGCAATTACATCTGGGGAAAAAAAAGAAAAAGAAAGAACGACAAGTCAAACAGGCATAAACGGGCTTTTTACAGCGGAGGAGGATGAGATGGACCGAGCAGTGGAAAGGGTTTGATCGGGTGAGGTTACGATGCGGGGTGGTAAGGTTCAGAAATTGAAATTGGATAACAAATGCTTGTTAGGAGTCACATCTAACCCTTCATTTTCAGCCTTACAATTGCAATATATTCGTTGCACACCAACTGCTAGCTCCTTTTGAACAGGCCTGACCCACATCCATCCATCCATCCATCCGTCTCTCACACACTTAACGACGTCCTGTACTGTCTTCCTCCATATCTCCAGCCAGCAGACTCCCGTGTCTCTCAGGAGGAGGGTGTCCCTGCAAGCACCCTGTCTATTCCACCCGTCAATCAAAAACGCTCTGGGATGACGATTGGCTGTCGTGTGTCTCGAGGGCTCGTCTCGTCAGTGAGGCTGACATGCCTCAGAGGACAGACAGTCTGCAGTTTGAAATGAACTTCTGCGGAAGCTTGTTTTGCTCCCATTAACACGTATTTTAATCTTTAATCTTATTTTAATGGTCTGCGTCATGAAATACGAGTGAAAAACGTAACGTGTCGTCCAACCCGAGTGTATAACTACCGATCGCTTCCTACTAGCCAAGAGCGATTGCATGGCAGGGGTGGACGACTCGCTAACTGTAAGATTTAACCAGCTAGCTGTGGCTATGCGCCATGGATCTGCGGGCACGAGCAACAGGACACTGACTGCCATTCACTTCAACGGCCACCGGTGTCGCTAAAAACAACTGTTTTTTTGGATCTCCTATTACCCTCGTGTGTTCATTTTGCCAATGAATTTGTGAAGGTGGTGCAGCGTCAAGATGTAAACGATGCTTAAAGCAAATATCACCAACACGTCCGCTTCGTCACATGTTGACAAGCTCAGATGCGGCGTTTTGCGAGGTGTGTGTGTCATGGAAGTGCGTGATGGGTTACATGTTGCATCCACGACCACAATATCCATGATTTTGTCTCATGGCTGAATTCATCAGTTTGGTGCCTTATGACCATTTTTTTCAGAATCAGAATCAGAATCAGAATCAGAAATACTTTCCTCGCTTTTACTGCAGCACAAAGTAGCTTATATATGATGAGAGCAACCTAAAAACCCCCCCAAAAAAAAGGTGTGCCAGAGGACATGTGTGTGTGGTGGGAAGTGGCAGAAGCTCATGAGGAGTACTTGAAGCCTGCATCACGCCCCTGCCTCCGTGGCCCACTCTTGATCTACACCACATATTCTGACTGACACACACACTCTGTCACACACACACACACGCTCCTCTGCCATCTTCTCTCTCCAGCCTGTCTGCGACGTGTCACCCCCCCCTCCCCCCCCCCCCCCTCCTCCTCCATCCCTGATGATTGATAGGCACAAGGCCCTAATCTAAAGGAACATTTCTCCATGCTGTCCGCATGCTATCAGCCCAGTGGCTCACATGCACCCGCTTGTGTGAGCCCGTGGAAGGCCTGGCGTTGACGGTGGGACTGGACATTGGCACGCTGATTATCAGATTCCTGGCTTCTCCTGCAGCCACATCGTCCTGCATGCCTTCCGCTCACACAAAAACACACTTGAGCATGTTTGTATTCAACTCGTCAGGGTGCTCCGAATGCCTACATCCATTGCCCGAGCACGTGACCTCTGGTGTTGGGTCTGGATACATTTGGAACTTGGAGAAAAAAAAAATCCCAAAGAAAACTAGATGCTTCAAGTGTAATAAACTGGTAATGCCTGATAATGCTGCAGCTGGTGTGTGTTCTCCTGTTGGCGCTGGCCCACACTGCTGCCCTGGCTAGCTAGGTGTAGCAATCCTGATGTGGGTGTTTTTTTTATGAATATTCTGCCTACTCTGCCCGTTATCTGGGCAGCCTCAGTGCCTGTAATATTATACTGATATAGTCTGATATTAGGCTGATATTAGAGAGAAATATAATAAACTCACCGTTAAGTAGCTACACAACAGAACACGTGGCACCATATCATATGATGAATTAATGAATCTATGACAGATGTGGCTGCAATCGTGAGGAATGAATACGATACTGATGGCTGACAAGTATCATAGGATGATAGTCATAGACGTTTCATGTATGTCTAAACCTATTATTTGTGATTTAAGTCACTTTAGTAATGTTATGGGAAACTTACACACAGCCTGAAATTTGTTAGGAATATTCATTCAGTAATTTAAATATTTGAAGTGGCCATTAAAAAAAAAAAAGCACTGTACGATACCTGATATTCACCATGAGGCAATAAAACTGGACGATGGTTACGTACTGTAACGGTCCAGCATAGAGCAGAGTAGGAGAGAAAGGGGGGGGGGAACGCCACTCTGACAAAACACTCAAAACAGGGTGAGTCACAGAAAAAAAGGGAGAGACATCCGGCAGATAGAAACGAACGAAAGAGCAGTTTGAGTTGAAGAGTTATAATTAGAATAAGTTGTCTGTCAAATCAAACATCTTGGTATGGACGAGTGGAACGTTTTTGCTCTTGCAGTCTGCATTTCTAACACTTTTGGCCTCAAACGTAAGCGCAGCCACGCCACGCGACGTTCCCCATCGGTACACTTTAAGAGCACGCACTGCCGTATCGCCACAGAAAGCTGCAGATGGACACGTTACGGGCCCTAAAACCGCTCCATTGTAGCGGTGAGGACCAACGTTTCTCCGCCCTCGCGAGGATGCTGGCATCGTGCAAGTACAGAAGCACACACACACACGTCTCCCGCTCTCAGCTCGTCCTCATCGTATCTCTCTTTCTTATCATGTTCCGTCTCTTTCTCCCTGTGTCCTCTGCAGTATCTCTCACTCACACAGTTTCCTTCCTTTATTAGACAACAATCACTTGTTTTCCCAAGACTTAAGGGAGTTCTTGTGTCTACAGTAGCAGTAGAGAAGTATTTTGCCATAATAATGCCAAGGTAATTTCGCCTATAAAATCAACTGTAACAGCATGTCGTACAATGTTCCACATGGACCTTTTTTTTTTTTTTTCTCCACTTCTATCCAGGATATAATACCGAAACATGCTGTGTGTTTATAGTTACATTGCCTTTAGACGATGCAGATGTACGCAGTGCTTTGAAAATCCTTGCAAAATGTGTGTTGAAGGACGGACCAGAAACGAATGAAGCCGAATTATAAAATCTTCTTCTAGCGAACAGTATTTGCGAACTCTTTCTATGGAGTGGCATCTCTCTTGTGTTTTTACAGACCTTCTCATGTTCCCTCTGTTTGTTCGCTTCACTCGCTGCTCACTTCTTCTCGCTCTTGTCGTGTTTAATTGCTGAACCTCTATATGACCCCCCCGGAGTGTGCTGAGCGAGTCTATCGCTCTTTAACTTTTACTTGTCTCCTTCCCGGCCCGTGTGTGTCGATACCGGCCTGATTGAAATGCCTTTTTTTTTTTTTTTTTTTTTTTTTCCGTGGGAGCCAGAAGGAGTTGTTAAAGCAGACATGAATTAATGATTGAATTAATTATCGGAGTCACATACCGTACAATTAATTTTGTGGCTTTGCCTCAGTCTTTTTTCCTCTCCGTCCCCCCCCCCCCCCGTCTGTGCGTAGAGAATGTCAAGAAACATTTTCTAATTAATTTATGTGTGATAATCAGGGATAGTTTCTGGAAGGTCTCCACTTTCAATTTGTGACAGGCTACAGCGGAGGAGAGAGGGAAGGCTGGGAGAGATGAAGGTGGGGGGGGGGGGCTGTGCTCGTGAAGTATGTGCCATTTCACACACACACACACACACACACATACACTCATTGAGGTGCGCACGCATCAGAGATCACAGATCATTAGTCCCAAGAATTCCCTCATCCCCCTCGGTCATGACTCTCCAGTCAGCATTGTTTTGCTTTGAAACGCAATATTGGAAATTCAGTTTTTGGGCCGTTCCCCTCCAAATACAAAGAGAATACAGACTTTAATTTCCACAGGTGTGTTTGACATTGTCCTGCTCGCAATATGTGCGGAATTCCTAGCACTGTCTCGCTATGCTATAAGTCTGATTGAGCCAATACGGAGAGGACTCAATTGAAAGCAAATGGAATCCATCCAAGTGCCCACTTTTCCTGGAGGCCTCAAAGTGATCCGTTTGGATTTTTTTTTTTTGCAAAAAAAAAAAAACGTTGATACCATTTGTTTTAATATGTTATATTATAATATATCGTTGCAGTGTGCCCAGCATTCCAATGCTGTAAGACTCAGCAGTCAATGAGGACGTTTTTCTAGAGTGCAAAAAGTATTCCATTATTTATTTCAGTTTCATTTGATATATTTTGTTAAACACAGCACTCCAAGACACATAAATGACTTATTTCTAACAACACATTACTTAGTGATATTTTAGTCATAATCTCCCCATCAAAAGTACAACCAACAACAAACCCAACAACTTTTCTGGGGGAAACCCTGCATACACACATACATGATTTTACTGAATAGTTCTTCCGGGACCGTGCGCCATTAAAGCACAATATCAACTAACATGATAAGGGGCTTAAGGTGGGGCCCCATCTTGAAGAAGGTCTCCCTCTGTCAAAATCTGGTGTCAAGACCTTAAATATATTCAATGGAATGACCACACAGGTAGCACAAAACATTCTACGCACTACACAGAGAACGGGACGAGCTTTGGGACCCAGCAGCTCATCGGGCCCCTGTGGTTTACCACACTGCCAGCCATGGGGTCATTAACATAAATTAGGTGTATCCTCGTGGGACAATGCTCAACATGAACAATTTGACCTAGAATGAAGCTGAAGAGTTCAATGTGAATCGTCCTCCAGGGAGCATGAATGTGCAGCAGATATCTATGGCAATCTGGCATAATAAGAGTTTTTTTTTTTTTTATAAAAACCAACAGGATTATGACCTGGAACAAAACCATGTAGTACACATTTAGAACCACACAGACTTGCCAGTTCTAACACTGAATGGCGCGACTGGCTGGATAATGCTGGACTCTCTTTCTCAGACACACATACATGCAGAGGCATATATATATATATATATATATATATTTTTTTATCAGCAATAAATAAAACTCCAAAATGAAGTTTTTGCATGTGAATGTCAGTATTCTTTGCATTTGTTTGTCCCCAGTGAGTTGGAGGGGGGGGAGGAGGGCTCATCTCGTCAACAGTAGCCCTGTCACTTGTTCTGTTTTCACCCCCTTTCGTCCTCTGAACAGAAAAAAAAAGAAAGAAAAAAAAAAAAGCTTTTAGTTCCCCCCCCCCTCATTTTATCTTTCTTCGCATATTTGTGAATTTGCATGTTTGCTTCTTGCTCTTTTCTGGTGGTGTATGTATTTTGTAGATAAAAGTTCAGCAGTGCAGTTAAGAGAAATTAGTTGGGTAAACAGTGGTAAATGTCAATGATAAAGTTCTGTTGAAGCTCATCTGATTAGCGGGGCTACGCAGGTGTCTTATCTTGCCTGTGCAACAGAGGGTAAAATGGAAATGATTGCGTGGTCCTGAGCAGTAGATGCCTATCCCAGAAATGTCTATCTGCCGCTGAGCCAAGCCTGCCGGACTCCAGGGACCTAGGGGTGCTGCATGGGAGATCATGGGGAGAGAGAGAGAGACAGAGAGAGAGAGAGGCGAGAAAGAGAAAGAGAAAAGGAGGTGCAATCAGTGCTCACTTGTTGTTCGATTGAGGCCTTTCATCAGCCAGCGTTGTAACTGACGTGAGCGGTCATTAATGCGAGAAAGCTTTAGACTTTTCTAGAGGTTTACCAACGTAACAGTTTGGGGAAACAAAACAGGAATTTGTGCACACAGATGATCGGAGATGCTGCCTTTGAGATCCTGTCTGGCTCTGTAATATTGAGTATAGGGCCTATGTGTATATATAGTATACTGTGGCTCACATTATATAGAAGGGATAAAGACTGCAAACAGAAAATGTCGGTAGTTTTATATATGAGAAGAAAGCGTATTTGGCAGAACCCCACCTTTTCCAACATGAACAGAACTACAGTATCTGGTCCTGCGTTTCCCATGAGGACTAGAGAGAGAGAGAGAGAGAGAGAGAGGAACAGGAGGCGTCTGGATTTGTCATTCGGCAGAGGTTAGACCCCACCCATTATTGCGGGGTCAGGGAAGCATGCAGATAAAGATTTCCTGTTGTGTGGTGTCAGAAAAATCAATAGCTCCGCCGCGATGTGCTCATTTGATATCAACAATAGTCTTTTTAAAAATCAATTAGGCCGGATAGAGGAGAACATCAGTGTTTGGTTACACCCCCCCCCCACCCCCCCCACCTTTATTCCTCATTGATATCCAATCAGGCAGGTTTGTTGAGGGTACTCATTCCTATTGGATGGACCAGGTACTCCTTGCACACTAAGACAGTTGACCTGCACAACATTTGTAAGAATGAATCTACAGACTGACCCCAGAAATGATCACAGATGATGGAACCTAAACATTTTACTTTACCTAAACATAAAAAAAAAGCATTGTTGGTTTCTAACGCACTGAACGGTAAAGGGCCGAAATACAGTTCCGATCTGCTACCGGGTTAGGAGCTGCAAGACCTCTCTCAGATCATATGGGACAGGTCTGCCTACTGTCCCCAGAGTCAAAACTAAACACGCAGCATTCTGTTTTCACGCAACACACATCTGGAACAAACTCCCAGAAAACCCGAGGTCCGCTCCAACTGGAATTAGTAAATGCGGTAAATCATTTTAAGAACAAATTTTTTTTACAATCAATAGCTGATGTTGACGAACTGTTGTTTCTAAAACATGAAACAAATAGATCTTGCAAACTTCTTGCAAACTTCTGAAGTGCCTTAATAAGCTGGTGTGCTGCTTTTGATTTCTCCAAAGGTTGTGGACAGTTTCCACTAAGTAGACATTTATTAAGAATATGACACATTAGTTTAAGTTGTGGAGCTGTATCATCTGAAAACGTAACATTTAATCAACCTGATTAAGTATATATTTTCCAACAGGGCTGCATGACATGTGAATACATTCTTTTTGTTGGTAAAGTAAATCCATCGCAATGTCTTAAGGCCTGATGATGCTTCACTATCACTTAAACTTTTACTGTTATTTCATTGAAATGTTTTTTTTTCTTTCTTTTATCTACTTTAACTTTGTAACCCTGTTTCTTTACTTAAAAGTCTGGAAGTCTGCTTGATGTGCATGTGCTATGTCTGAAGCTTTATCTTTTTAAAAAAGATAAAGTCAGCGTTAAGCAATGGCGGCGGCGTTACATTCACTGACCTTTGCAGACCTGAGCATGTCCAGCAAACAACTTCATCAAGGCGTCCGGCGTTAGAAACTCCCCGTCATTCGGAAACGAATAGGCGTGAAGTATTTAAACTTCAACAGTCAAAGTTCTGGGACACTGAGGACAGACACAAATTATTATTTATTATCTCGTACATGGTGACTCCAGGGAGGACAGCTTTTGTGAGTCTTGACAAAGCTGGAGGGAATTGACCCTTTGTATTGACCAGTATGCTAAGTTCACCTTAGCCGTGTGAATCTGACCTTTTGATGTGGCAATATATAGCAGTTGTGCAACACGCATGAAATGTTCTGTTCCTCTCAAATTTTCGGCAATAGATGCCATCTTTTATGATGATATCAGTGTCACGTTCATTAACAAAGTCATTCTCCATTAATGGATTTAATCTGTAAAACACAGAAACTTTTCTTTGCGTGATGTAAACAGCAGAACGAGACAAACAAGGCACAAAAACAAAACGGTACTGGTCCAAAAAAATTCTCTAACAACATCATCAACACTCTCTCTCTCTCTCTCTCTGTGTTATACACACACACACACACACACTCATCGGTTAATTGCGTTAGTCATTTCATTAATGACGGACTGATTGTTTTATTGTGTTGGCTCGTCAAAGAGGCCTGGATGCCCCAGCGGCTGCTGAAGCGTCCGTATTGATAAGCCTTTGTGTGTATGTGTGTGTGTGTGTGTAGCTGGTGACAAGTGGGGGGGGGGTATATTTGGTGTGATGGTGTGTACAGGCTCGATGTGTGAGGGCACAGTGTGTGTGTGTGTGTGTGTGTTTGGCTGCCATGTGTTAACGTGTCATCTTGTGGACCTGTGAGTATTTGTGTTTTTGAGTGTGTGTGTGTGTGTGTGTGTGTGTGTGTGTGTGTGTGTGTAAGAGAGATTGTAAGATAATGTGTGTGTCAGAGCTAAATGACTGAGGCAGTGTGGATACTGTGGAGCTGGTTGATATTGATAACAAGTCCATCCAGCCTTGTGTTTTGGGGAATGGGTCATCTAGCACTGGCAGAAAGAATTGTGTGTGTGTGTGTGTGTGTGTGTGTGTGTGTGCGCGCAGTACAGTGTTTAATAGTAATGGGGATAGCATCAGACAGAGCAGTGACAGTAGTAGCAGCCAGTGCAGCCATATTGATAAGGAGTGCTGGGCTGTTATGCAGGTCTGTGGTGGGCAGGAGGGGTAATTAACAGGGATTAGGATTGTTGGAGGCCTCATGTTACCCCAGTGAACACAGCTAACCTGCTGGGATTAGCAAAATATACTCATTAGCGGAGGTGCACTGATAGCACTCTCTCCCTACCAGCATGAAAAGGCAGTGTTTTATTAAACAGACAACCCTGACTACATAATCCACAGTCATTGATGCTGCCCATAATTAACCAATTAAACTCCATCAACGTATGTTAATAATGGCACAGAAAATACGTTTAATAATGTTGCCACGTCGGCAGCTCCGCGAGGCCGCGTGCCAACATGCACACAGCGACGATGCTAAAACGCCGAGCAGGCGTGACATCCACCGTGTTCACCATCTTTTGGTAAGCGTGTTAGCGTGCTAACGTTTGCTAATTAGCAATACACGCAAAGCGCAGCCGATGGTTGGCGGGAATTTTAGTATCGAGTCATAAAGCAAAGTATTGGAACAGTCAAAGAATCACCGGCACCGTAGATGTCTGTACATAATATCACGGTAGTTCATCCAACACTTGTTGAGGTACGGTATTTTTAATGTGTGGTCCCAACCGACATTGCCGTTCCCAGTGCCATGCTGCTAGCGTGGCTAAAAATCAAGAAAAAAAACCCCCAAATAAAAAACATTTGTTCAATTTCATTTGAATGCAACCCATGTAGCCTAATCTAAACCATGTTATAGGATTGTTCCATTCATTCGTGGTGCCTTTACTGACTCACTAACAGCTTAACAATAACCTTAGCGGAAATGCTAAAAAAAACCCCAACAAAAACAGCAATATTGCAACAACAAAAAAAAGCTTTTACCTCTTGATGTTGTGGTAGCTGTTTCAAAGCATCCATGTCATGCTACCACAAGAGGTGATGTAAAAAGGTGCTTTACATGTGGCCTTAATCTTTTACAATATTATAAAAAACATCTTCCGCTTCAAACACACATTTTCAGTAGTTTGCACTATGAAACTGTCAAATCCATTTGTTTTGCCAGGCTTAGCCCGTTTCCGGCTTTAGAAAGCGGAAGTAATAATCACGCAGGTATTAAGCCCCTGCCGTACAAAAGTCGGAACACACTTTTAAATGAGGCCTTGTGGATCTAATATGGGTGAAGATTCAGGAACTGGGTTGCTTATGTCTTGCTTCAAATTTGTTGAGATTTTGGTGGACTTGCTGAGGTGAAATAACTGAAAGTTTACGTAATGTTTATGGCAAACCACCGCCAGCGCTTTGCATTGTGGGACACAGTAGGCGAGGTAGACTGGTCCGATGCAGATATTTTCGAATCAGTACGACATCCAAGTGTTTTTGACATACTGCTTATTTCGTTTCCGTACATGCATACCACATGCTACATTTTGGCCAAATCAGTAAATCAGTTCTCTCTCTCGGGTCAAAAATCAAGCTGTTCCACTTAGAGCTCCCCCTAGGGGCCCGGAGAACTTCCCTTGTGTTGACTGGATATGCAGCATTTCTTTCTGTTGCGTTTGTTTTCTGGGGTTGTGTGTTCAGCCCTAATACCTGGGGAAACTAATGCTTGTGTCCGGCTTGTTTATAAGTTAATATCTGTGTTGGCTCACTGAGGTCAAATCCTTGCACCATTTCACAATTGCAGGTCAATTGAGCCGGTCAGGCTGATAAGAGTCCCGCGTGGTGAGGATCGGCCAATGGCACAGAGGCAGACTGGACATTGATGGAGTGCTGAGATACTGAGGGTCAGAGTGGCCAAACTGAGGCCCCCATAGGACGATAGGAGATAGGATACTGGCTGGACAGACGCTAGACTTCAGACTCTGCAGCCAGCAGGTTAGACTGTCTTGAGGAGTCATGTTTGGGTTGGCGCTTGACCTGGGACTGAAATGCGACACTGACCCGACTGGAACCTGGAGCGTTAGTGTCCAAACCCCAACAGAACCTGACGATCTATCATTTATCAGGAGAGCAGACCCAAACAACCCGGGATGTATCCTTTTTTGAATTTGCTGTATTCTGACAAAGAAGTGCAACTTTTCTTCCCAAAAATATTTGTGAACTCGAGCTCGCCAAAAACTTGAGTCATTCAATAAAACAATTGGCCCAACCTGACCCAAAGCGCGTGTCAGGTCAGCTCTTGTTGCGTCTGGCATCAGTGTCGCGCTCTCGTGTACACTGGGGGCGAGAGAATGAAAAAGTAGGCCTTTACTGGTAAACAATAATAACAAAAATAGCAAGCATCATACAGACTTGGTCAGTGTTGATCCTAATAAAACAGATACTATCAGGTCAACTAGTTCCGTAAAAATGTTATCACTGCGTGACATGTGGGTTATTCATTATGCTGTATTGTGCGGGTGTCATCGCAGCCTTGAGCCGTGAGTTAAGAGAAACACACCACTTCCTGTGTGACTTTGCCGTAACAGTCTTTTTGACAGCCAAAGAATAATTTTCAACCGCTATTTGGGTTTCAAGGACTCGCTTCATTAAATGAATATCTGCTTCTCGCCGCCTTGTGTCCCTCCTACTTTACTTTCCCTCAAACCACGCTCCTTCCTGCTCCCGTCTCCTGTCCATAACCCCAACACCCCCCCCCAACCCCCGCCCCCACCCACCGGCTGTGGGAAAGCCTTTTTATCAGCGCCTGTCCGTTGTTCTCTGGTGGGGATAGATACAGAGAAGATAGATGAGTGTTTTGACATGGAGAGTGTTAGACAAACACTCTTATCAGGCCCGCCACTTTAGACCGACCCCCCCCCCCCCCCCCGCGCCCCGAAACAGTCGCCTGAACCGTGGACGAGATGAGGAGGAGAGGCAGATTTTGTGTGTGTGTGTTCGTTTTGATCAAAAGAGACAGGTGGCCGGGTCACAGCGAGAAAGCTTTTCTAGAAGTACACCTTGAGGCTGCTCGTGCAACTGAAGCAGTAGGACTCAATCCAACTGAAACGCTCGCCAGCGTTGCCCAAACTTCGTTTCATTTATCCTCAGATGTGCGGAGGCCTCTCTAAACCACTGACCAACGCTCCCCCTGCACTCTGGAGCTGTGTTCCATTTTTTTTTTTTTTTTTTTTTTAAATGGATGGATCAGTCCTCCATGCCTCCCGGGTTAACTGGCTCTATCTGGGCTGCAGCTCGCTCAGACCACAGCTGTCAGTGTCCCTCTACAGTTATCACTTTGAGGAAGTGCACAAGAAGTTTCCCATCTGAACGGGCTGGGACAGTGCTCGGCTTGTGTCAAACTCCCCCTGCTGTTGAGCTGTTGGCATTTTTTTTTTTTTTTTTTTTGCCTGCATGTTCTGAGGTGTTGCAAGGGTTCAGGTCAACTTCAAGCCACATGCTGCTTTTTCGTTCGTGTTTCATGTGGTATCTCCTAAATGCTGTGGGTCGTGTTTTTTTTTTTTTTTTTGATTGATGCCATAAGCATTCCTAAAATGACTAAATGACATAAAAGCAACTTCAGACTGTACATGAAGCAAAACAGTGCTTACAAATGTTGATTGATGACACGTCCTGGATGACGCTGGGATCAATATCACTTCGGCACATTAACATGTTTATGTATTTGTCCGGCCTACTGCCGGCTGATTTGCCGCTTCCCTGACGTCAACAGCTTCTCTCTTCTCTCCTCCCGCCAGACGACCTGGAGTTAAGTGAAGAAGGCGGCGACAGCAGGGTGGTGGCTGGCAGGGACCTCCATCCAGACACAACGTGGGGCCCCTACCCAGGGATCCTCCAATCAGAGGGCAGCACGGATGATCAGGAGACAGAGGTAAGAGCGCTAATACCGCCACTGTCATAGGCAAAGATTGAGGTATTCTAACTGTTTATTCATTCTATGTTAAATAGAGGAGCTCTTAAACGGCTTATATACTATAAAACTATATAAAAAATAGTTACTTAAATTTAAAGTAATTTTTTTTAATTTTTGTCCAGTCAATTTACAGTAATTTGGCCACAAGTTGTTGTTGAATTTCTGAATCTGAGATGTGTCTCTCTGCTTCCGGTGGCCTTTTTCTAGCATCACAGTTCAGTATTACATGTAAACCACTAGAAGATAAGAAGCGTGCTAATTTATACAATTCTCCATTATGATGCCAGTATGTCTTTTTAATGAGTTATCACGAATATAAAACGCGTTGTGACACTGTTGCCTAACTATTAAGCAATACTACATTTGTATTATTAGGTATTTCAAAACAGATCAAGACTGTCAGTTACTCTTTTATTATAACTGGGATAATGTTGAGTTTGACCACGAGTCGATTGAATGATTTAGTTGATCAGAAAATGAATTGATCAATTGATGGATTCACTTTGGGCTGGTGCTCAGTCGAGGAAATGAATCCGTAACAATTTTGTCGTTTATCAAGCAAAGACACGTCAAACATCCTTTGGTTCCAGCTTCTCAAATGTGATGAAATTCTTTTCACACTTTGCACACATTTGATAGACGAAACTAAATTTGATTGAGCGAAAAAAAAAAGCTACGACTAAAAGTTGTTAGTCGTATGTGAAAGAGAAAATAATTAAGACGCGCAGCCCTAAAGTAAGACAAACCAATACGAGCAATTAGAGGGAAATCTCAATATATATTATTGTACACATCTCGCATATTGTGTCACTGAGGGGGGAGCAAACCACTGTTGTTGTTTAGCTGCAGCAGGCTGAAGAGAGACCTCCAGCTAACTGAGGGGATTGAAGTTGGAATGGTGAAAGGTCAGAGGTCGGGATGGTCGGGGTAACAAAGAGAGACAATGAATAAACACCTTATCACGTGTGTGTGTGTGTGTGTGTGTTGGTTTGGAACAGTGTGGGACCGGATGGAGCCCTATCAGAGGCTGGGTTTGTGCATCATGTGCATAAGTCCATCTAATCATATGATACTGACGCTCGGAGAGGCTTCCTGGCATGGAGCACAAACGGACACACATGCAGTCATTCCGACCGCTTTTTTTTTGTTTTTTGTTTTTTGTTTGTTTGTGCAATTGATCTATACCTCGCTCGCTTGTCTTATCTCAAGTTGTTTTTGGCTACCAGGTGCCAAATGTAGTTCCGCCCAGTTTAACCAGTCCACATCTGGGTTCAAATCAGGTCGCGTCCGGTTCACAAAAAAGTCCACCCATTTCAAATAAAGCCAGATGGAGTTTATACCACACATTCAGGCCTCTCCCCATCAGTACTCTTTCCTCTCGTCTCGTCTCCTCTCCTCCCCTCTCCTCCCCTCTCCTCCCGGCCCTCCCCAGACTCCTGTTCCATCCTCTGCCCTCTTCTCCTCCACTCCTCCCAGCCCTCCCCAGACATCCGCCTGTCTTTTATCTCCATATGGCGCCATCCTCCTGGACAACAAACCCCAGTGATTGATTCCTGCTTGATAGGCTCTCATTTCTAAGATTTCGTTTATTATCAGTGAGGTTCTGAGTGTACAGATAGATGTCTGTGTCCGTGTGTGTGTGTGTGTGTGTGTGTGCGCACGAGCACTCACTCACACACACACACACACTCACTCACCCATCACCTTTTGTTCTTCCCCTCCCTTCCGCTGCCCATACCGTCCTATTCCTCCTCGAAACTGTAGTCAGTTTCTGTTCTTTCGAGGGCTCTGCATTCACATGGAAAGCTTCTCGTTCTGACTTTTAATAGCCGTTTTCTCTCTTCTTCCTCATTTTCTGCCCCTCCCCCCTCCTCCTCCTCATTTGTGGAAAGGAGAAGGTAGGAGACGGACCTTCAGTATCTCCTGTAGATAGTGGCCGTAATCTCACATTCCTCCTGTGTTTCTCTCCCTGTCACTCCTCATCCTCCCTTCTATCCATCCCTCCATCCCTCCCTCCCTCCCTGGCGAGTCAGCAGGGGTCAGGGCTATCCTCCTCAGCGTTGAAGAGGAGAAATCTGCTCGCTCCCCTGCTGCTCCACTACAGCCCGAGCCATCACACTGCATTCCTCCATTGGTTATTATAGAGTTGTATTCCAAAAACACACAGCAGATGTAAAGGGTAAAGTCACTTTACACACCTTTTTAGATGATGACAGGAATAATATTCAATGTCATAAAGCGTTGTTCGCTTTGAGTAAAAGATAAATCCAGATCTTTCAACCCCATCGCCAGACAAGAATGTTGATTTTTTTTTTGGGGGTCAAGGTTAGGGAAAGGTTGTGAGGGGCTTTCCACAAGGATATATGTTCCTGATTATAACACTTCCTTTGACCTTTTTGAGGAATCGCTGTCTCATTTTTGGAAATCTTCTACTTATTTTCTGAAGGTAGGGAGAGGCTAAACTCTTACACCTACCATCCCTGCATTCTCTCATGCCTCCCTGTTGATCACACAGTGGATGTGAAAAGCAAATCAGACTATTGGAAAAGAACTTGTTCTTCATTTTGAACGATTGAATGATGAGGCAATTGCGGAGCACAGTATATCGAAATAAAAAGAAATGGAAATGTTTTTTGTTCCCTTCAGATCTTTTCCGCTGCCTCTCCTTCCTCACCTCTATCTTACTTATACCACCTCAGTCGTCAGCCTCACTGGGCTCTGTGAAGCCCCAAGGCTTCACCCCCCACCCCACCCCCCATCCCCCCATCTCTGGGTGAGATTGGCATGGCCCACTCAGCAGTCCTGCCCCTTCCAGCATCGCCCTCTCTCTCTCTCTCTCTCTCTCTCTCTCTCTCTCTCTCTCTCTCTCTCAACTTCTCTTTGCTTCTTATTTGGCCCGAGCAGATAAGTTATCAGTTTAATACGAGGCCTACCCAGCAACATTACATCAGGAAGGGGGGGCAGATTGGGTAAGAGAGAGAGAGAGAGAGGCAAAGAGAAGCAGTTGGGATCCAGTCCTCCCTCTTCCTCCAACTGATCTCCTTCATTAGATTAGTGGCATGCTAACCGACCTGTGTCATATGGAAATCTTTCCATTTGCATCTCTTGAGAAAGAGGCGTGAACCCATTTATCTATTTAAATATATTCTGGCTGATATGGCTGTTGGACTTTAGAACAGGGTATAATAATGTTTACTGATCAACTGATCAGCTGGCTGCTGATTCCTCACAGTTTTTGGTTGAGTGAACAACCAGGTCCTCCTCAGCGAGCCTCCCATGGCAACCCAGGAGCAAGCGCGCCACTGCCGCGCCTCTGATTGGATCACACGCAACAAATCTGATATTATATCTCCTCCGCTTCTGATTGGCTCCTGCTTTAATTAACTGATAGTTATAGTGCATGTGATTGGAGCGAAGTTGGAGGATTGTTGTGAAAATTCAGCTCCAATGAAGCGTAAGCGGGAAAAGGGTCGGTTTGCCAAAGTCTACGCAAGCCTAGAGTTCGTCGCATCTGTTGCATCTCCCCAAAGCACGGGTGTCCAAAGTCCCCACGCTTTACCACAGGAGAAACTCCGCTTACGACATTGTCACACCTATTGTTCTCTCTCCTTCAGCATCACCCAGCAGCTCATCCCACCCCGATCCTGTCTTTCGTGGAAAAGGCAGCCTGAAGGCACAATCCTAGAAGGAGCAGAGTAGGGGAGTTCAAAGCGTTATCAAGCACCGAACGTCTTTTCATCATGTTTTAGAAACAAGCATTCGCACTAATCCCCCAATAATCTCTCCAGGAGAACTTGGGCGATAAGGCGCGCCACCCACGGCTTTTCAAACACTTTTTGGGTAGTCTCTTCTCACTCTCTATCTCTCTCCTACCCTCTACCTCCTCTGCTCTCCTCTCCACTTCCTCCTTCCCTCTCTCCCCTGGAAGGACAAGTGAAGGTGATCACCATCTCCTCCCTATTCTCTCTTGAGCTGTTTTCTCTCTCTCTCTCTTTTTTTTTTTTTTTTGGCGTTGAGCTGGTTTGTTTACATCCTGATTCTGATCTTTATGTTTTATCTGGGCTCATCAGCAGTGTTTCTCTGCCTCTCTGTTTCTCTCTCTCCTCCGCCCATCAAATTAGAATGTTAATTAAAATGGTGCTCCTTCATAAGCTGACAAATCAACGGTTACAGTGAATGTTGGGACACCTTCTGCGATGCCCCCCCCCCAGAGAACACGAAACATAAGGAACATTCTTAAAAAGACTTTTAAAGAAGAGATCTTATGCAGTGTACAAATGTGATTGACTAACTAACCTCTCCATCATATCAAATTACACTTATCTTTGTTAGCTTATAGTACCTCCATATCCAACCGCAGTATCAACGTGAAGGAAGTTGAGGGAAGTTGAACTTCCAAATATAGTCCGTGTGCTGGTTGGGTTACAGAAGACATTCATGTATGTATGTCATTTATCTTGGCCGGAGTTGCGGCAGAAGACGAAAAGATGCCAAACGTCAACAGAATATGGTAAATTTACATTTATATATCGACACCCTCTTAAAATAATGGCCTAAGTCATTTTTTTCAGGTTTTTCAGAAAACACAAAAAACGGAACCAAATATTGAATATATGACATTTATTAATAATTTCACTCAAAAAGGTTATGACAATAGATGACTATTGACATACTAATAACAATGTCTGTCAATTATGTAACATAAGAGGAATAAATGACTTAGGCAAATTTTTGAACGTGCCTTTGTGACTTAAGCAATTTGAAACCTTCAACTCTGATTACTAATAATATGTTCAAGTGAGATTTTCATTCAATAAAAACACAAAAGTAATTTTTTTTGTTATACACATCATTTCTAGCTGTTAGATTATAATACGGTATTCAAATCTTTCTTAATTAGATCATATAATGTGGAAAAAATGAGAGTTCACAGAAAGCTGATCACTTGTAACAGCCACAGATTGTGGAGCCTTTCCACTCTTGGCTAAATGCTAGCTTCATGGACTTGGCTATTTTGCTGGCTAAAAAGACTGAATAACTATGCAATATTTACAGCCTAGCCTATATCATAGTAAACCTCATCACTTACCATTAGGCTGACGAGCCCTGAATCATGGCAATCACTTCCGCGGCTGGGTAGATTTTCGTTCTTCTTGAAGCGGCCGCCATCTTGAAAAGCTTGTAAAACTGCCTAAGTCAAATAAAAATAATTTTTGTCAAAAAATGACTTAGGCCATTATTTTAGGAAGGTGACGATATATAACATATCACCAATTTGGGTGTTTCATACGTTGTAAATAGTGTTAATGTTGACACAACTGTGGCTAGCCGGTGTGGCTGCATTTGAATCAATGATTAGGCTTGCTAGCCAACTTGCCTTGGAGTTAGCAGCCAACGATTTAGCAAGCTTTAGTTATCAATCGATAACAGGAACGCCAATGCGATGTAAAGATGACTACATGCTAGGAGGCTTTCAGGCCCAGGCTCTGAGAGTCAGATGGTTAGAGTCAGCTGGCTAAGAGGACTGCTAGCTGCACGGCTAACTAGCCGTCTGTCCAACAAGAAACTAGCTTCCCTTCACCACCGAAAAAGCAAAAGACTTGGAAGAGTAGTCCCGGGCAGAGCGTTTGAATGACTTTCTCCTCACAGGCATTACTTTTACGTATGTTTACCTCATTATTTGAAACTTCGGCGCCGTTTAATATGAACATTCGACATTGACAGAAATGGAAAAGCGTTATATGTCCCCTTTAAGGAGAGCTAGCTTTTATCTGCGGCGATTGAATCAGTGTGCCCCATATAGGCTACCTGTCGCATGACTCGCCCACGTCATGACAGCAGCTGTCTGTCACTCTGTCTGTTAACCTGGCCCTGACAGAAGAGCCTATCACCGTGAGAAAGGGGGAGAGGAAAAATTGGAGAGAAGGGAGAGAACCGCCAAGATAAAATACTGATAGAAATGCAGCCAGCCAGGCCAGGGAGGAAGAGGAACAAAGGAGGTCCAAAGAGAAAGGAAGGAAAGGTCCATCAACTGAAACAAAACATGAGCGACAGAAAGAAATATGAAATATGAAAAGAAAAGGAAGAAATATGAGCGAGAAAGAGAGGTGGAGGGAGAGGTGAGGCAGACGTGGAAGAGGAGGAGGGTTAAACGAGAGAGAGGGAAGAGGTGTTCATCACTCAGTGGCAATGACTGGCTGGTATCTGCATCTCCCTGTCATCTGCACCGGCTTCTGCAGGGTGGATGAGGAAGGAAAGAGGAGGAGGAGGAGGAGGAGGAGGAGGTGTAAGAGAGGAGAAGAGGAGAGGGGAAAACCTCTATCCTCTCTATCTCTGAGCCTCATCTCCGGCAGTTCAGGAGCCTGCTTTCCAAGAGTGCCTCATTTTCAAATCTCTTATCTCGGCTCCCGTTTTAAGTATCGCAGTTTTATATTTTTACATGTCATTTGCATGCAGCTCATCAAACCTGGCTCCCTCAAATTTTTTTTTCTCCTTCTTCTTCTTCTTCTTTTTCTGGTTCTCGGAGTTGTGCGCCGATACGAGCGCGCCTGCTCAAGGGAATAAGCTTTCACTCCCCTGCCGAGACTCGGCCCGTGTACATCGACAATATTAGTACCTTGTAAGCGGAATACTGTATACAGTGAAAGAAAGTACCTTGTGTCTCTGTTGAATGTTACAGAAATATTTTGCGTGAGTGCAATGGGGGAAAAGTGTGTGTGTGTGTGTGTGTGTGTGTGTGTGTGTGTTTGTATGAGAGAGGCGGATGAGAGTCGGTTTCTGATTTTATCTGCCTTCCTTTTCTTCTTTGTATTTTTGGAGGATTCACACAGTGACCTCTTTGTTTGGGACAGTGAGTACACCCTTCCAACCCCCTGGATCGGGAAAGAAACCATTTCCTGTAGCCGAGAGATAGAATGAGAGACGGAGAGGGAAAAGAGAGAGAGATAGGATGGGGGAGGAGGGACAGGCGGACAGACGGAGGGAGGGGGGGGGGGGGGAGGAAGAGAATCTGAGATTAAGAAAGAAAGAGGTGTATAAAAGGAAAGAGGTGGTGCAAGAGAGACAGTGAAAGGGGAGAAGGGAGGAAGAGGGTGAATGGGATGATTGAATGAATGATTTTGTGAGAGGAGGGAACGAACGAGGGATGGTTGAAAAGGTCAGGAGAGGAGCAGGGTGGCTGGTTAAACTCCCACCTTGAGGAGCGTAAAACATTTGCAACGCCTAATGCTGGAGAGGATTTTTCAAAGACAAAATACACCTTTTTGAACTTGGACATTCACTTCGGATGTTCTTCAGTTGCTGTGCAAATATTACACAGTGTTTATTAGAAAGTTTATTATACTTAACACTTCTACATTTTGTTCGGCAAGATCATCCTCGCTAATGAACGCTACTTTTATGATTTCTGAAGCGTAAATGGAATGGCCAGAAGTAAAAAGCTAACGTTAGGCTATAAAGGAACTATAGATAGATATAGATATATAGACGGGTAGATGTAGAGTATAAACACAACGAGGCTGTGAAGGCGGACTGGTGAGTCGATGACTTTCCGTGTTTCGGCATGAAGACGTTAAACGTCCGCGACGACCTCTGTGGTCTCATTTAGCCGCTTGTTAGCAACCGGCCTTTTTTAAGACGCGTAAAAGCTTCAGAACTCACGAGTGCGATATTCACTGACGTATTTTATGTCGTAGAACAAAACGTGAGAATCTCTTAAGCTTGTGTGTAACCACAGACCTTATTTCAAGCATCTGACCAAAAACCCATTTTTAGGATTGCTGCAGCGCTCCATTGGCTGCTACTGGTATTCCTGTATTCCTGTATTCCTCTTTTGGCCCCGCAGTGGTGGAATGAACTTTTACACTGAAGTTTCTTTGGGATGCACTTACAATCTTTGATGACACCTACCTCTCTTTTCCTACGAAGGTTGAATGCACTTGTAGTAAGCCAGTTTGGACAAATGGCAAGTGAATGCAATGTAGCGGAAAGATACGGTATATTGGTAGCGTAAATGTAAATGGGCCAGGAGGTAACAAGAGAGCAGAAGAGGAACGCCAAAGATAGATGCTGAGGTTTTTTAGATGTTTTGAATTCAAAAATTTAAAAAAAGCCCAGCTGTTATATAGTTTGTTAACCAGGAGACAATGACAACTTCTGTAAAATGTCAAAATGCAAAATGTTACGGTTCCTAAGAACGTCTTAACTCTCAAAAACCCAATATCAGTTGGGCAAACTGTAATCGACCAATAGGGCTGGGTATATTTCTCAGTACTTATTTGGTACCAACTGAATGCATCGAGTACTGAAAAACCATTAAGTGTTGAAAGCTGGCATTAAATGTTCTTATTCTTTGATCAGATAGTTCCTGGTTTTGAAGTCAACATGTTGCCAATTTCAGACTGTTAGGGTTAGGGTTATAAAGCCAAACTTCATTGAGAAAAGGATAGTGATTATGATATTTGCACTACTGTGTGTGCAGCCCACCGTGACTGAATGAATGCGACTGAACACTGAACCTTCTAACAACAAAGAAAGCGCATTTCGTCCGACAAGAAGCGTCCTGGCGCCAAAGAAAAATAAAGGATATATTTAAGAATATGGAAAAACCCACTTTTACGGCGTAAGGCACTGACTGTTTTAATTGCACCTTTATCATTGACCTGATAGCAGTGCTGTTAAATCATTTAAACGACTTCTTGTGGGGAAATCTCCTCCTTTCCATTTTGGAAGAGCTTCCCAAATAGGCCGTGCAAGTGCTGTTTTTTCTCCGTCCTCCTGAAGTCTCGACGACGGCCCTCCTGAAGCCGCGTACGTAAGGATGACTGACTTGCACGTGTAACATTCAGTGGACGCGGGGCTGCCCTTTTCAGCCATGTTAGACAGTGTGAAACAGTATACACCATTGAGACATAGATGTGCTAGATGTACCGGTAGTGATTTGCATATACAAACATACTTATTCCCCAGTGGTGGCAGTAAAACTGTGGCAGTTGACAGCTGTACAGAGAAATCTTAATCTGCTCATCTTCAGGGTAGGGTGGTGATGATGCTGGTGGTGGTACTGAGAGGGGGGGTGGGGGGTGGGGTGGGGCTCTCAGTATATTTTTTCTCTTTTTCCACCCCTTTTAATTGAAGTGTACATACGGCACAGGGCGACGTGCGATGGGGTTAGACGCTGGGGTTAGTTCAGGGAAAGTTCCTCCGCTTCCTGTCCCCGTCGCCGTCATCATCATCATCATCATCATCATCATGCTCGCCACTGTTTGGCTCCCCGAGAAGGAGGGAGAGAGGGCGAGGAGCCATTCTGATACTGGACGAGGGAATGGAGGAAGAAAATGAAGAAATGAAATCACCCTGGCATCATTTGCATTCAAGTTTTATCGGCGTAGGAGGAGGGCATTTTTGGGCCTGATAAGGAGAGGGCGTCGCAGGCTGCGCTGGAGGTGGGGGGGGGGGTTGGTGGAGAGAGAGAGGTGTGTGTGTGTGTGTGTGTGTGTGTGTGTGTGTGAATGCTTTATATGAACTGACTTTGGCAAAAGAAGGTGGCTCTGGAGTTCAGTTGGTGTGTGTTTGCGCTAACACACATGTGTGAATGTTACAGCAGCTATAGTGAGGACAGGGCGTTGGGGGTGGGAATGGTGTGTGTGTGTGTGTGTGTGGGAGTGGGGGGTTAATATCAGACCAAATAATTAGATTCGCTATCGTCTCTGCGGCAGCAGTGCGGGGATCAGGCAGATTAAAGCCGGGCTCGAGGCTGGTTAATATTCATGAGGGGACCGGGGTCTGGGCGAGGGGCTTAGACTGCAGCTCAAAGACTCTCCTCCAGCTGATGGGGCTTAAGGCAGCACTCTCAACCAAGATGGAGCCGTGCCGGGGAGGCCTGACATCCCACTGATCGAGCTGGGTGGATAGTTAACGTGAGGCAAAAGTAAAAGAGGGTGACGAGGTACGGCAAGGTGTGCTGGCGCTTGATACAGCTGCGTCTATGTGATCTATAGATCTGTATTCGATCTCGTTTTTATGAAAGTCTGAAGTCAAAAATGTACCATCCCATTCCCTTTTCTCCTTCTGGTCCTCCCTCTTCCTTTTCTTCCCCTCACTGCACACTTTCATACCATATCCTGACACTTGTCGTCTCCCAAGAGACTCTTTTTTTCTTTTTTTTGAAAAATAATGACATAATGCTTTATTGATCCAGTGAGAGCTGACTCAGAGAGCAACTTCTTCACATTCAAACACAAGAAAACCTCGCACCTCTCACTTTATTTACGCTGCGAAATACATTTACGCCCTAAATAAAGTGATGAAAGTGATCTTTCACGGTCAGTGTTGTCGATCTGACACACCTGGGTGCCTTCAGCAAATCAAAGAGGGTCTCTTTAAATGAAAGAAACAATTAGGATATTTTATGACGAGAAGCAACTTTTTGCGCAATACTCCGAATTAAAGTAGTGATGTCATAAAGGGCTGGGTGTTGTGTGAAAAATGTCAACGCTGTTGCCAATACACTTGCCATGTGGGGGAGTACAAAAATGTTTTAAGCCACTTTTTCCCCCATTTACTCAAATATGCTGTTCAATACATCAGTGAAAAATATAGCTATACAGTATATAACTTCACCTAAGTGAAACAAAATGAAAATGTATCCGGAAGTTTGAAACATCATGTAAACAAGCAAACAATTGATAGAATACACTGTTTGGCCCGCTCCGCAAAACTTTTCAGAGCAGCCCAGGTGGACTCTTGGACTCTAGGCCCAGACATGTTCCTCACAGGTGGCTGTCGGCCGTTTGGACCGAGATCGGCGTCAGACCGGGAAGAAGTGAAAAGGGTTTTGATACCATCCGATGGCCTCTCTGTTCTCCTTAACTCGCACCCACATCTTTGGCGTCTGCACTCTCTGCTGGCCTGGTTAATTACACGCGCGCACACACACACACACACACACACACACTCAATGTGTGATCTGGCCCTGTCCCTCTCTGATTCTCATTATCTCATGTGAGGCTGTGTTTGTGTGTGTGTGTGTGTGTGTTTGTGGCGGTAAAGTGTGTAAAATACCATGTTTTTTTTTTCAGGTTTCAGAGAATCTATAATTGCAATTTGCGGTTTGGTTATGTTGCGATTTAGTTCTACGAGTTAAATCCCTGACTTTTGCTTGATCAGTATCTCATTTAAATCCAGTTGTTTTCACATGCTACTGTAGCCACTGCAGTGTTTCCTGAATCCCAATGAGTCCGCAAGTGGGCCCCCCAAGATAGAAACGTTTTCGCCCAGTCCTTCAGGCTTCCTGTCTTTACATCTGATCTCGAGCTACATTTGGCTGGAGAGCTTCTTTTCCGCTTGACACTGCTTGTTCAATGTGAGGGCCGATGCGGGACTAGAAAGGTCGTAAAGGTTGTCGCTGTAAGTATTTCTCTGGTCAGACATCAGACGTGAGAATAAAGGGATACTGGAATATGTTTCTTTTGTCCTAGAGGACAGTAAAAATCAGACTAAAAACACGTTGACGTAGCTGAGGAGAGTTGACTCTTAATAAAAGTGTCGTTAATTCTCAAACAAGAAAAAGATCACACTCACAGTGAGTCACGAGTAATGACTTAATATTCTAGATCTTTGAATAACAAGCTTGTGTGTGAGTGTTTGTCATTTTCTCTTGCATTGTGTGTATAAATGTGTGTGTGTGTGTGTGTGTGTGTGTGTGTGTGTGTGTGTGTGTGTGTGTGTTTCTCCACTTGTGCGCTGCTGAGCTCTCCCCATTGCCCTATCATGGTGAATTCCAAAGCTGTGGCCATGATGAATTAGTCTGAAACAAATTAGCAGTACTTACAGCTCAGACGGCTCCAGCATTGGGTTACAAATTAAAACAAAAGCAGCCGTATCTCTTCATATCAGCGCTAGTTCCCCATGAAATCCAATACGCTCCGCTCTGCCTTCTCTCCCTTCCTTCCTTCCTTCCTTCCTTCCTTCCTTCCTTCCTTCTGTCCTTCCCTCCTCTCTTCTCGCCGTCTTCCCGAGCCGTCCCACAGACGACGTCCATCTTCTCAAAGCATTTCAAGGTGTAACTCGGAGGCTGTGCGGTATGATCTGCCTGGTCATGCTGTGCGCTAGGGTTCGACCGGCTCTGATATTCAGCAATTTTCTAATTCTCAGAATCGTTCACGTCACAGTCATGTCATTCATTTATATAATGACAAGCACGCCCAGTGTCCTCGTCAAACCCCTGAAAAAATGCTCGAAGTCATAGCCTACGGGATTTCGCTAAATGTAGGCGATTTGGGGAACTATTTTGTTTATTTATTTATTTATTTTCCCGGTTAACTTTATAAGAAATGCTGCCTGGAGCTCCCTGCACTTTATTTTTTATTTTTTATTTTTTTTAAAGATAATGTTGAAAAGTTTTTTTAGCATTTAATTAAACATTGGCATCATCTTGTGTTCACTTTTGCTGCGAATGTATAGCAATTCCAAATATTGGTTACCTGCCTCCTTGGTTATTGATAATCGGTATTTGCCCAGTGTGCAAGAATAGCATGACGAATGAATGCAGTCCTTTCTTTCATGTATCTATGCCAGTGATGTTTTTCTGTTGGCTGCTATGTTGGGAGGTTTGGCTATTTGCGGACCATTCCAATGGTTTTGCATGCTTTAGCCATGGACTATATAAAAGAAGTGCACATAGCCACCGTGACGTCACGCATTGGTTTGTGGACTATTGAGTTTGGCATTTGGGCCGTCGACATCTTGAATTTTGGAGCCAGAAGTGACCATGTTTGGACGAGAGGCTCATTTGAAATAACGCAGGTTTAAGGTTATGTGTTTTTTTTTTTTTTTTAACCTTTTCAGCTTGTTGACCCCTTTATAGCCAACAAATGTGTACTCGCAAAGACTCATCACAGCTTAGCATGAGCCGTGAGCAGGTAACTAGACAGTGATGTTCCTTTTTTAAAGAGTTACAACACTCTAGTTTCAACTTTGGGAACCACTGTTTCACCCCATTTACTACAAATCACATATACCTTATATCATAGGCAACGATTCTTTTCAAACCATGCTGATGAGTTTAGATTAAAACGTTTTCTACCATTCTAGCCAGCCACTGGTTTCCATTCAATTCAGTTCATTATAAAAACCAACAGTAGAGGTGCAGATTGATTTAAAAAGTGCAATGCATGCAGTACCACTCAATGCGGTATTGACTCACACTGTCCACTACTTAGTTTTCCTCCCAGAAAGCCAGTGACAGATCCCTTCCTCACTCACTTGGAGGTTCATTTTCACACCAATCAGTCTTAAATGCAGCAGTATTAATAACACATAGGAATACTCATCACTGTAAAATTGCTACCACACAAAGCAATAACGGGAATTAGGATTCGATGACAAAGTAAACATTTTTGAAAAAAAGCTTCCCATTGGTCGTGTTGTTTCGAGAACATTGAATTTGTTTTTTTCCCCCCCAGACCTTAAAGACCTATCTTTGAGTCACGCTTATGTTAGCCACCCTATTGGGAATGTAAGATTACTTGCATTTATGAGATGGTGTTTTTACATGTTATAGGTAGCTGATGGCAATAATGGCGGTAGCAGGCATTAAACGTTAACGAATCCCACGCCAGTGAGCCGTTGGTCAGCGTCCGCCGCGAGGACGAGCCGGTGATCGAATGAATCATTTGGGCCAAGAAAGCGGTGTGAATTCACTTCCAATTGAAATACATGAAAAGGTCATTGTAACATAACACCACGGCCATGGTGAGAGCCTTGATATTAAAGCTACGTTTTGAGCCTTAACAGGCAGGATACACCATCTCCTCAACTTTGACCCTTATCGACAGTAACGGCTCCATCAGTCGGCCTGGTGTGAGGACGCTCAGGTCCAGGCTGAGGGAATGCTGCCTCCTGGTGGGAAATGAACAGCATTGCACCGCTGACCGAACCAAACTGTGCTGCCCTCATACAGTGAGGTTTGATAGAAAGGAGATTCAGCCATTGCAGTGCTTTTTAAGTGCTGTATTTTCTCCTAATATCTTTAATTAGTTGTATTTTTAGGTTAGGAGTAAGGAGATGAAAAACAACAGAATAGCTGGGGCAGCACAGTACATATGCACGCACCACTTTGATAGATGTTGTTTTCTCTCTAGTTTATATCTGCAGGGTAGGTTTTGCAGTTAAACCAATTGCAATGAGGTGACGGTGGCAGTGTGTCTCTGTTGCGCGCATGTGTGTGTGTGTGTGTGTGTGTGGACGGGTGGGGAGGTGGGGGTCATGGAGACATGGCATAAGCGCCCATGGGAGTGATCAGTGTCAGAGGGAATGCTCCCGGAGCCTCGTGTGAACAAAGACAAGATTGTATTCCGGGTACACAGGTGTGTGTGAGTGTGTGTGTGTGTGTGTGTGTGTGTGTGTGTATCTGTGTGTGTTTTATGAGCGCTCTCTCTCTCTTCCTGTCTCTCTCATACCTCCACACATAAGACGCTGGATGCTGATCTCCCCACTCTTTGTCCAGTGTATCCACTGTGGATCTTATTATGGCAGCAGCCTGAATAGCAGCTTGTCGACCTCATCAGATCTTCTTTCTCTTCCTTTTCTTCTCTCCCTCTCTCCCTGGGTCCCTCTTCCTCTTTTATTCCTCTTTTCTTCTCTCTTCTCCTTTATTTTGTCTATGCGGCTTTGTTCAGCCCGTGCTCCCCTCATTTCCTCATTTCCTTCTTGGGTTGCAATCATCCCCTGCCCGCTGACGTTCTTTTTATAAACTGGTGTTTACCACTGGCCACACACTGGACAGTGCTGTGTGACTGCATATTTCCAATTGACAGCAATTAGTGCTTGTTTTTTTATTTTTTTAGATTATCTCATGGTCTATAGTATCTGTACTATAAAGCAGCCCAATTAAAGAAGAAAATGAACACTTGAAAGTGACAATGGCATGTATTTTAAGAGCATCTCTCTCTGATTTGATTTGATTTGTTTCCTTTTGAAACAATGTTGGGGATCTGAAGGAGAGGGATGAGGGAAATGTGAACCCGTTGGAACGCAGTAAAAGAGAGAGTAATAGTCACAAACCGAGACCTACATTGCTGGTATATTTAAGATAATAAAGATTGTTATCCTCCTTTCTTTGTGTGTCTGTGTGTAGAATTCCAGGTTGAGTCTGGTGTGTGAAGATCCGCACTGTTGGATCAGCGTGCTCCCACTGACCTCTGACATCCTGGCTGCCAACTGCACCATCTACAGCCGAGGTGAGTTCTTCCACGTGGACAACAGAGAACGCCCCAAGCGTCGCATCCACCTGAATGTGGCTCCTCGCGATGCGCGGCGTATTTCTCGTGCGTCGGCATTCCCGTTGTCCGGTACAAACCCCAGTCCCAGAAGTGGAAGCTGGTGTATAAACTGATAATGAGTGACCATATATTAACACAGTTGTGTTGATATAAAATATGTCTTCATAGGAGAATACTGTACATTAATGAACACTTGAAAATTGCTCTTATATACTGCTTACAAATGCCGAATTGTTACAAGTTTTCCTGCTAAGAAAATATGTCTCCGATCTGTCAGCAACTACCACCCTAAAACAGAATAAAATCCGGATATCTAGACAAAAGACAGTTTCCAACCGTGACGTGAGTCTGTGTCCGCAGGTGAGGAGCTGTTCTGTAAGGTGACCAGAGAGCTCGCGGCTGGTGAAAGGCTCCTGGCGTCCCTGTCGCCTCCTCCGGGCTCCTCCTCCTCCCCGCCGCTGGGCCGGCTCTCTCCTCCGCTCAGCCTCGTCACCCAGAAACAACCCGTGGTGAAGGAGGAGCTGCTGTACCCGGCGGCGCTTCGCTCTGACATCCAGCTCCTCCCGCAGCAAGCTGGCATGGCTGCCATCTTGGCTACTGCCGTTGTCAATAGTGAGTGTGGTATTTAAGGCATGAAAACTTTTTTTTTTTTTTTTTTTAATTTGTTGGCAGTGTTAATACGTTTTTGTTGATACAATAGTGTACATACTGAACTCTATTATACAGTATAGTCTAATTTAGGTGACTAAGTTATCTATAAGAATTGGAATTTAAAAGATCTATATGGTGGTATCAAAGGTACTAGAAACATCAATAACAATAATAAGAGAATTCCTAGAATATGTATTTAAAATGTACAAGAAATATGAGTATCCAGTACAGGATCCCCCTCTAATCTGTTACACTACACAATTTTTGTCTTGTCAGTCTTTATGGCTTTTATTCAGGCGTTGTTATTCTGACCACTGCAATATAACCTGGTGCCTGCAAGCCGTAACGACCCACTGTAATTTACCGTCTGAAAGTTTTAATATCCTCTTTGGCCACAAGGTGACACTGCAGCTCTTTAACAATCTTGAGCATCATTGCTCAAGTGCAGAGCATTTTCCCTTTTCTGCCACCGCTACCCCTTAAAGTTCTCTGTTGACCATGTGCTGCGCTAATGTCCGTGGCTGATGACCAGATACGCACACATTTGCCGTGCCCATTGGTAATCATACCAGATGATTACACATTCCTAGATCTGTTAACACTGCGGCAAATAATTGGAGGTTGTTAAAAATAACAAGATGGTGAGACATATGGTAATTATTGTTCCCATAACCTGTGTCCTGTTGCCTTGGATACTAGCAATAGCAATAGCAAAGGAATGTGTGTGTGTGTGTGTGTGTGTGCGTGCGTGCGTGGCAAACACGAGTGTACTTGCTCAATCTAGCTGTAGATTGACTTTTGAAAAATGGTTTCCGTGACATACCCACATATTTTAGGTATATTTGCATATTCTTAATGAGGGTGCAGGTAAAGACTGTTACATTACAATTAGATCCAAATTCGGCACTTGAGGTGCTTGGAGTTGAATATCCTCACCTTGCCGAACAGATCTCTAATTGATCAGTAGTGCTTTTCTGTTTAGTCAACTAACTCAAAATGTATGTTCTGCTGGCTATCAGAGGACATTTTCCCATGCAAGGACTGCGGGATCTGGTACCGCAGTGAGAGGAACCTGCAGGCACACCTTATGTACTACTGCGCCAGCCGTCAAAAGCAGCCGGCCGCAGCCTCGTCCCCGCCGCAAGACAAACCCAAGGAGTCCTACCCCAATGAACGCATCTGCCCCTTCCCACAGTGCAACAAGAGCTGCCCCAGTGCCAGCTCACTGGAGATCCACATGCGCACACACAGTGGTGAGAGCAAGATTTATATGTATGCCAAACAGACAAAGGGTCGGAGCACTGAGGCCTAACTTGCAGACACATCTCCAGTGTGCCTTCATCAACCAGTTCATTAGGTTGTCTGGTGGATGAGCTCACTCATTGTCCCTCTAACTTATTGTCCCTCTCTGTCCTTCCACAGGTGAGCGTCCATTTGTCTGTCTCATCTGTCTGTCAGCCTTCACCACTAAAGCAAACTGTGAGCGTCACCTTAAGGTCCACACAGACACACTGAATGGGGTGTGTCATGGCTGTGGCTTCGTCTCCACCACTAGGGACATCCTCTACAGCCATCTGGTCACCAGCCACATGGTGTGCCAGCCTGGATCTCGCAGTGAGGTCTACTCCCCGGGGCCAGGCCTTCCCAAGCTGC
This sequence comes from Enoplosus armatus, assembly GCF_043641665.1. Taxonomy (NCBI): domain Eukaryota; kingdom Metazoa; phylum Chordata; class Actinopteri; order Centrarchiformes; family Enoplosidae; genus Enoplosus; species Enoplosus armatus. The sequence continues at coordinate 25,433,090 of NC_092185.1, forward strand.
CCCTGTCCACTGGTATGTCATATCATCATCGTGATAATTGATTTAAAAAAAATCGGAGTGAGTTGTTATTGTACAGACAATGTTGAAATCTGTAAGATTAGTTCACTAATCATGACTCTCTTCTCTCATCAGGCCTCAGTCCAGGAGACTCTGGTGTGGTGCTGAGGTGTCAAGTGTGCGGCCACAACTCTGACTCCCCAGCCCAGCTTCAGCAGCATGTACGAACCCACTTAGAGGTCAGGGTCCCAGCCGAAAGGAGCCCCACCCCTCGCCAAAGTACCCTTTCATCAGTCGACCAGCTCCAGTCGTCTCCCCAGGAGAGGGAGCCCCTACCTTGTGTCCCTAAGCCAGACTCATCCAGCCCAGGCGCAAATGGTGGCTCAGCCACGCCTCGAGACTATAGTCCTCCTGATGCTCCAACTACTGACCTAAAGATCAAAGAGGAGCCTCATTCAGACTCTGAGACAGAAGAGCGGCAAATGGAGATTAAGGAAGATGGAGAGGAGGAGGAGGAGGAGGTTGGCGAAGAGGAGGGGGATCAAGAAGCAAGAAAAAAGACAAAGGAAGGGCAAACTGCCATCTCCTCCTGCCAGACATCGAGCTCTCCGAAGAGTCCAGCCACCACAACTGTGAAGGCAGAACCAACTAGTCCCACACCGGGTTCCAGCCCTGCCCATGTGGGAGGTGCAGGATCAGTTCTTCCAGGAGGAGCAATGTTCTTGCCTCAGTACATGTTCAATCCTGAGGCAGCCATTTTGCCTCAGGCCTCGGAGATACTGGCTAAAATGTCAGAGATGGTCCATAGCCGTCTGAAACAGGGCCAGACAGTTCCTCAGAACAACCCAGCGGCCTTCTTCCCCTCTGGACCAACCGCACCTACAGCCGCAGCCACTCCGCCTCACAAAGGAGCCACCTGCTTTGAGTGTGATATCACCTTCAACAACATTAACAACTTCTATGCACATAAGAGGCTGTACTGCTCCAGTAGGCACCATGGAGAAGGTGCTACCTCAGCTTCAGGCCCTGGGTCAACAAGAGATGCAGCCCCAGCCACGGTGCCTTCCAGTGGGGCACATGGCTCATCCGCATCTCCTCAGGGTGGAGCAGCAAGTAGAGCAGCCTCTGCCTCTCCTACTGACTCTGACCCTCCTGCAGGGAGTGGAGCAACAGAATCCAGGAGGGTGGTGGAAGTGAAGACAGAAACCCCTGTGGGGAGAGAGGGAATATCATCCTCTTCTGAAGGGGAAGGCGGAGGTGGAAGTGTGGGAGGAGGAGGAGGAAGAGCAAGCGAAGGCAGCCAGAGTCCTGCAAGTGGTTCTGCAGAGGACCTAGAAGATGATCCCAATAGAACCTTCTGCCAGGCCTGCAACATCCGCTTCAGCCGTCATGACAACTATACTGTTCACAAACGTTTCTACTGCGCGTCACGTCATGACCCATCCAACCATCGAGCCGTACACATGACCAAGGCAACCACCGCAGCAGCCTTCCTTCCCCAGCCCATCCGCACACGCAAAAGAAAGAAGATGTACGAGATTCACATGGCCAGGACTGAAGCCTTAGCTAACGCTGCTGCTGCTGCCGCCGCCGCTGCTGCCACTGCTGCTGCGTCAGCCCCATCGCCCTCTGTTCTGGGCTTGGCAGTGAAGCAAGAAGTTTCTCCCAGCGGGGCAGGCAGCTCCAGCCCCGAAGGAGATGGCCCAATTGACCTGAGCAAGAGGCCCCGTCTGAGAGAGGTTACACGGCAGAGCAGTGGAAGTATTCTCCCTGCCCTGCCTCTTACTGACTACCATAAGTGCACGGCCTGCAGTATCAGCTTCAACAGCATTGAGAACTATCTGGCTCATAAAACGTACTACTGCCCTGCCACCACCCTCCAGCCCCACACCTTGGAGCAGCTTCACAGGCTCAAGAGATCAGCCTCTACCTCTCCCAAAAGTAGGCCTCAACAAGAACGCCCAGATCTTCTGCACCCTATGGAAGCTAAGGCTCTCCCCGCTGAGTGGGTTGCCCAGGCTCAAGGTACATCATCCAGTCCTCACCCCTCTGCCTTACCTGGCTCCATTGCCACATCTCCTCCCCATACGACCACCACACTTGCAGCCACCCCAGGAGCTGGAGCCAAAGGTGTAGACACCAGTTCCCCTCAGGTGGTCTGCCCATACTGCCCCAACAGGCTCATCACCTGTGACCTGATGGAGCACTTCAAGAGTACCCATGGCCTGGTTGTAACCATTCAGCCACCACAGGAGGCCATACCCCAGCCAGGCAGTGCAGTCAGCTGCAGCCCCAGCCTTAGTCCCAGGGATGGAGCTGCTGCAACCACCTCCACCAGCCAGTCCAGAATGGTTTCCCGAGTGCACAGAGACAGCATCAACGGGCAGGAAAGGAGTGGTACAACTTCACCCATCTCCCCACTGGTAAACGGCAGCCCTTCAGCTGGGGGTGGATCACCACCGGCGGGCTCACCTCTGCCCGTCTCTCCTCCAAGGGCTGCCTCTCTGACTTTGTCACCTGTGCCTGAGGTCCTGAGGGAGACGGTGGCGTCATCCCACCTCCCAGACAAGGCCGCCCCAACCATCCCCGGCCCTAAAACTACTGTGATCTCCCCTGTCCAGAATGGTAACACCCGCTTCTGTCGGCTGTGCAACATCAAGTTCAGCAGCCTCTCCACATTCATAGCTCATAAGAAATACTACTGCTCTTCCCACAGTGCCGAACATGTCAAGTGAGTGGCGTGGTTCTTTTCTTCCTCTTCATCTTCCCATCTTCTCTTATCTTTCTCAGTGAAGGCTTTTCTTCCTTAATTTCCAAGAAGCTCAGATGACCCTCCTCCACTACCAGTCCCTCCCACATGGGTGCCAAAATGGCGCATGACCATTAATGTCAAGAAATGACTGTTACTCACGTGGCGGGAACCTGATGCCCAACTGCTCCAGAGCAGGATTTGGAGGTGGTGTTACTAACGTACATGAACTGATATTCCTCCTCCTATGGGTCAGAGTTTGTAGTACACTAAGAGCTGAGACGGATGCTACCTGCACACACTGGTGTGCCCTTGTCCCCTGGATCATTCTCTGTCTTTGTACCCCAGTACCCAATTCAACATCTACCACTCCCATCCCTCACAGTTTCTTGCATTATGGGACGTTAAAAAGATCTATATCAACAACCTCTTTTTTTTTTTTTTTGTCTCTCCATTGAACTGAATCTATAATGGCAGAAATTAGATTCTGACTGTTGGAGGCATTTCTGACTGGTAGTAATGATGATGCTGAAGATGAATCTCCAGTCTTTTCCTGAGCTCTTAACAGAGGAATTATTTCTCCTGTGTGGAAAAGACTTGATCATTGTTAATGGTTTTTTTTGTTTGTTTTTTTATCTGTGCATAGTGTATGATGTCTGAAAAAAAGAATTCTATAATGCTTTTGGTTTCAACACTGGCTCTTTTTTTGCTTACTAGAGAAGCTAAAGTGTTTTTAGCTGAAAAAGAAATATGCGGTATCACAATGTTACTAATTACTGAAGGATGATATTTCAAAATAGACCGTTTTTCTTTTCCTTCATACACACATTTTTTTTTTTTTTAGTTTCTCTTTAAAATGCAAGGGAGAGAAAAAAAATGTGAAATATTTATCTTTTAGTCCTCACTGATTTCATGTCAACAGAAAACTACCTACCTGGTGTCTGAGAGTATTTGTATTTTTTATTTGTATATTTTTCATACTGTCGGAAGGAACTGTTTGGATCCGGGTGTGTTGAAGTGTATTTTCTAAGTGTAGATATGTAATATCTTCTCACAGTAATCACTGGGATCACACTGAACTTTGTTATCATGTTAGCATTTGGTGTTCTGTTCATGTGGTCTTTAATCGATGGTGAGGTCTGAAAACCAGCACTGTGTTTCATTTCTTTTTTAAATTCCCTCTTGTACCTTGCTGATTAAGCAACACAGTTAGATCAGAACAGCTCCCTCACCTTACAGCTTTTCCACATAAGAAAGTTGCAAAGCACTTCTGATAGATGCAGATTTTAGGCTATACAAATCCCAAATTCTCAATCGAAAGTCTATCTTTAGTTACCAGCCTCCACACCACGCAAAGTATGGCCTTTAAGGACACGCAGCTTTACGCGGTCTGTTTCAAACGGTCATCCAGACTTCAACTGAGGGATACAACGCCAATGGTCAGTTTGGTGTCTAATGCACATTTTTTTTTAAAAGAATTGTCTTTTTTCATTTTTCCTGTCCGGCGATGAAGGCATGGCAGAGAATAGTCACATCTTAGTATAACACCTCACACAGTAGAGTGAACACATACGTGCCCCCCCCCCCCCCCCCCCCCCCGGTGTGTGAGAGAGAGAAGCTGTTCTCTTTCTCGCTGACTTCACTGCTCTCTCACTCATGCACACATACTTCCAAGTTTACGCCACAAGTTCCCATGCTGCTGTTGCTGTTGCAATACAGTGTTAGCTAGAACTGTGAAATGGTTGTTGTTTTTTTTCCCCAACGTTGAAGCAAACTTAGTAAGTAATTTTAAGTGTTTTAAGGCCCAGAACTTCATTTTGAGTTGAAGCTTCCAATAGCCAATATTGCAACCGGATGCTGAATTTGTTACGAAATTTGGTTGATTTTCGCCCCACTATTCTAAAGGAAGTCAGGATTTTACTCTCGTTAATGTGCAAGATCCCCTAAAACAGCATTTGGACCTTCATGAGACACTAGAACTCCAGAGTAGTGAAATATCATCAGGTATGATAGCAGCTAGGAACGTTTCATTGCAAGTTCTGAGGCCAATCCTCTGATAATGAAGGGATTATCCTGGTCAGCAGGGGGGGCACATGGACCAGCTGCTAAATGTTTTGACTGTAAACCTACCAACATGGGACAGATCCTGACCTCTGTTTATTCAGTAGTAGCATTAAAAGACCCACACATACCTCTAATAATGTCCACCCCGCCTCCTGTCCCCAAAACTGGAAACCAAATGTTAAAAATGAAGGATTTTCTTACATAATTCAAAACTCCCCGGTTGATTTTCTGCTCCGCTGTTGTTCGGAGCAGCACTGTACCAGACACACCTTACTACGAAGTGTTTACAATTGTGCTGGTCTATCTCCGTCAGTTCTCAAAAGGAGAGGGAAGGAAGTAGAAGAACGTCACATGTCAACTTGTCGCAAATTGAGGAAGTGAGTGCTGGAAAATCACCCTTACCCCCATTTAATTGCACTGTTTTGTATAAAAAAAAATATGCTGGATGTTTTAGTTTTAGGGACTTTTTTTTGTAATGTATTTATGTTATACAGAACTCCCCCCCCCCCCCTCCCACCCACCCAAAAATGCGTCACCATTCTACCTTGAAGGACTTTCTGGAAGATTTTAACCCTTGCGTAAAACTGTTTTGTTTTTGGTTTTTTTTTAGTTGCAAACGTTTTGTTCATGATTCCTCTTATGTCCCGTCCACAAAGGAGAGAAAATCACAATGAATGTCAATGTCAACATTTCCATAATTTTTTTTTGTATTTTTTATTTTATTTCATTTCAGTTCCACTACACTCTTGTCCAAACTATGCATGGGAAATAAAAGAAAAAAAAAAAAAAAAAAGTTCTGTGAGACACTGATGAAGAGTGTGACTGTACTTCTTCTTCTATGCATAAACCCGAGTGGGAGTCTTTGACCTTTTTTTGGAGGCGCTCGATTCGCCATCGCTTTTCAGTCACGTCCTTTCATTAGAACGTTTTGAGCGCGCCGATTCTCGCTTGACTCGTCGAGAAAGGCCGAATGAATCATCAGTTTTTCCTTTTAAGGCCATCGCCGTGAGTAATGGAAGAAAAGCGACGTGTGCTCAGTCAGAGCTCCAAGGCTGCTCCAATCAAGGTGCACTGACAAAAGCATTGGCAGCCTGCACACAGACAAAAATCGACTGATGCGTATTTCCAACTGTGTTTAACCCTTCAGTTATGGTGAACGTGAACTCAGCTCACATTCAATGTGTTAAGTATCAGCATCAATGAAACGCTTCAAATGTTAAACGTTAGAACATGAGAATGCCGTAATAACCTGGCCATAATATTAATTAATGATGCCTTTGAGCCTTTAATAATAGATTGTGATTGAATAATAACGTGTTATTATGCTCTTACTGACACACAGTAAAGGCTTGTTAACAGTAATCCGACAGCAAGCGCGGCAAAAAAAAAAAGTAGTTACAAGAAATGACCAGCAGGTGTCGCACTGTGTGAACCTCCTCATCAATAGGTTTGTACACTCGATGTGTCAAAGAAGTTTATAGAAACGTGGATATGTTGACATCCAGGCAAAACTGGCAAAACGCACTCAATGTAATTGCGTTATGTTAAGGCACATATATTCACTATTAAGTAGTCGCTTATTAGCATGCATGTTAGTAGCACATTAGTCATTATAAGGCACTTATTCATGTCTGATTCAGCATGACCATATTTTACAACTACTAGACCATTAAGTAAGAGTTTTCCCTCAATAACCTCCTAATTACTGCTTGTTCATAGTAAGGAAGTAGTTGTGCATGAATTATATAATCTATTCTCATGTAACAAAACACAAAATTACAAGTGTTAATAGTGTCGAAACACAGGTTCCCAATTCTAAAGAGAAAGACTATTCTTGTGGTACTGCCACCATAAATGTTTTTAAAAATAGGGTAGCGCATTCTGTCAGTGAGGAAGATTCTGTCAGAATGGACCACTACATGTATAAATGGTTAAAAGTAGGGTCACGTTTTTTAACTGACCCTGTCACGTTGGAAAATGCTATCAGAATGGACTACAACCTCTACAGCTGTGATTAAAATTAGCGCAGCGCATTCTGTCAGGTAAGAACCGTCTATCAGAATGGACTACTGCATTCAGACCGTACTATTTGCTCAGGGAGTTCTCACATGCCATTGTTGTGAATGTTTACACCCCCGGCCCCCCTCTGCGAAACACGGCGTCGGCGTGTGACGTCATTCACTCCGCCATGGCCCCGTCTACAGACCCAACACCCGAATGCATTCTTTGCTATTTCGGGTGACTTCAACCACGTCTCACCTGGATAAGCCGGCGAGCGCTGCGAGATTCGTGTTTTGTGACTTCTTCCAGTGCGTTCAACTCCATCCGTCCGGCTCTACTGGGTGAGAAGCTGACGGAGATGCAGGTGGATGCCCCCCTCGTGTCCTGGATTGTCAACTACCTGACTGACCCACAGTTTTGTAAGCGCACATACTGTGGTCTGCCAGACAGAGTGGGACTGTCCTCTCTCCCTCCCTCTTCACCGTCTACACCACGGACTTCAGCTACTGCACTGAGACCTGCCATCTTCAGAAGCTTTCTGATGACTCAGCAGTAGCTGGATCTATCAGTGAGGGTGATGAGGAGGAGTACAGGGCTGCTGTGGACTACTTTGTCGCATGGTGCGAGCAGAACCACCTGCAGCTCAACGTGACAAAGACAAAGGAGCTGACTGTGGATCTGAGGAGGACCAAGGTGCAGATGACCCCTGTTTCCATCCAGGGGGATCCAGGATTACAAGTACCTGGGAGTCCACATAGACAATATACTGGACTGGGTAAAGAACAGTAATGCCCTCTACAAGAAGGACCAGAGCCGTCTCTATTTTCTGAGGCGGCTGAGGTCCTTCAACATCTGCCGGACTATGCTGAGGATGTTCTATGAGTCTGCGGTGGCCAGTGCCATCTTCTGTGCTTGTTGCATGCTGGGGGCAGCAGGCTGAGGGTGGCGGACTCCGACAGACTCAACAAACTGATCCACAAGGGGCCAGTGACGTTGTTGGGGAGGTGGAGCTGGACTCTCTGACGGTGATGACAGAGAGGAGGATGCTGTCTTTCTACTCTTGAATGGGAGCACCGGTACTGTATAATCCCCCCCCTCCCCGGGGATCAATAAAGGATCTCTGATTCTGATTCTGGTTGATGTGACATTACGGTACTGTCGCAACAGAGTAGATTCGGAAACCAACGTGACCACTATTCCAGTTTGGATGAGTAAAAGACAGGTGCCTTTACTCCAACCACTCGGTGTCCCACCAGGCCAATCCTCTTTTTTTGTCCTTTTTTTTGTTAACTGTTATCTCTGGTCTCCTTAGATGTTGCCCCAGCAACTGACAGTAGAAAGACAGCCAATCAGAGCCAATCAGAAGTCACAATTCAAAGCCTCCACGCACATCACTTATAGCTTTCATTTGCCACCCACACAGTCTGAATGAGGGGATAGAGCCAAGTTATAGAGGACAGCTAGACCTTTTAAAATAGAGCCCTCTCATAAGAAAAGGACGTACAGACGATATTCACGAGATGACTCCCACTGGATTATGTGGGTGATCGCTCTACCTTATACGAGTCAGGGTTTGCAGGCACCAGGGGGCCCTGTTTAGGAGGGGGTTTCCATCCAGGACATTTGTGCGGCGGCGAGCTGGTCTTCGCCCCTCGCCTTTTTCCGATTTTATAAGCCGGACGTTCCCGCTCCGAGCCTTGCTTATGCGGCACTGAGCTCAGGGCCCCCCGGTTTTGGACAGAGTGCTGGCGGTTGCTCCAGATACGCTTGCTATGAATGAGAAGCTTAGGTTACTTGCATGACCCCGGTTCTCCGAGTAGAACGAGTGCGATGTCTCACCGGACAGCCAGCCCTTGTTGCTGGGGCGAAGCGAGAAGAGGCGCTCATTTTGGTGTATCTACCAGACGCGGGTACATCGCAATCACCCGCCAATCGGCAAGGAGGCGCATCCCATAGTGTGACAACTCACTCGTGCTACTCTGAGGTTACGCAAGTAACCTAAAGTTTCATTTAATCAAAACTGTTGCAAATAAACTTTTTTTTTAAGCTCTGACTTTATACACTTGAAAGCACTGAAGAACAAAAGACTAATTGCCCACAGTGACTGAACTGGCGGGCATTCAATGTTTTGTCAGTCAAGCTGGTGAAGGCTTTTTATTTTCTCTCTGAAGGCTGGTTTTGACTTTGCCTTTCCAGCGGGCTCACCTTTCTTACCTAAGAGCCACCTCTTAAGTGAGAGTGCTTTTCACTTGCTGAACTCAACAAATGGATGTCAGTGTCCATCATGCTGGGCGAGAAAGGGCATGCATGAAAGCAAATGTCTCCCAGACAATAAGAGAAAAACTTTAGAATAGAATTAAAGAAGAAAAAGCTGGTATTTCCAGTGAAAATGACAAGAAACGTCATCGGGGAGATATTTAATAATTTTCCAGTGCTGTAGTTGAAAGAACCCTGCAAACATGGATTTCATAATCTTTGTCTTCACACACAGTGTACCCCTTTGGTCCCCGCTGCCTCTCATTCTCTAAACCTTACGCACACATAAATAAAACCCCTAAAAACACCCCAAACCTAATCCATGCTCATCTCTCATATTCATGTTCACGCATATTCGATGCCTGATCAGAAAAGTGGGTACACATTGTTTGATTTTTCAGGTCTTCTCTGACGCAAATGTATCAATCGCACAGGCATCACACGGCAATGCCAGCGCCGGCTGTGAACCGGACAAAAACCTGAGTCAATCAAATGGCCCCCGTCCACTAGCGCCCACGCATTCTGTGAATTCGTCACTGCCACCCACCGCGTCTGACTAACGCTGCGTTCACGCGGGTTCAGGCAGACGGTAGACAGCAGCACACCTCCTGGCACCAGGCACGGGGGAAAAACAACAAACAGTCCGGCGTAATGACAGGACGGCAAAGCGAAACACACACACACACACACACACGATTTAAATTCAAATATATGAAATAAAATCCTTTCGTTGTCTGTGATGGGAATCTGAAAATAGCCCAAGTCCAGTTTATTGTCAGTGTGGACTCCCAGTTTGACAGTTTACACAGCGTAGTGCCACCCCGATTTTTGAAGGTTGCCTCCTGGTGAGGAGTATGTGACCCTTACCAGAAGATTCTACTTGGGTATTGAATTCTAAACACGGAACTGTGCTTACCTGCGTTAATGCGAGTCATGTTGCATGCACTCCGCGTATATCTGTATATCTGTGGGGCAGGTAAAACTAGTCAGGGCGGGGCAGGTAATCAGGCTGGAACGAGAGGAGAGGTAAGTACTACAAAATGAAACAGGAAATGTGCAACATAGAACACGGAGCATGACAACAAGACAAGGCTTGACGAAGAGGACGAGACGTTACGCCATGCGAGTGCATGAGGAACTGAGTTCTGCCCTGTAGGCCAAATAGAAGCCTCTATGAGAAAGGGGTTAAAGATTCTTTAAGACACAGTTAGATACCTGAGGATTAATGGCAGAGGTCTGATGGATAACTCAAGTGGTTAAGGAGGAACACGGTTACAATGGGTAACTACTGCTAACTGTAGCTGCCGTTAGCTGTGCATCTAGCAGTCCTCTTAGCCATAGATGTATATATCTATATCTATGCTCTTAGCTAGCTGACTCTAATCCATCTGACTCTCGGAGCCCGGGACTGAAAACCTCCTCCTCCCGGCGGTCCAAAGCTCCTGTGCTGGCGGTGTAAACACCAACACTCCCCCTGCTGCTCAGAGCTAACTGAGCTAACGGCAGCTACAGTAAGGATCTGGCCCAATAGATTTGGAATAGAATGTGCAGTGTTCCCAATGCATTTTGCGTGTTTGGAAATAAAAGCTAAGTTAGAAGGACTTTGAGCTTTACTCATTTTCTTTCAAACACACTGCTATTATTTGGAACACAACTGTAGATAGATAGAGAAACCCCTTCAAAGAACCCATCAACTTCGAGACAATGGAACCGGAAGTGTGAAAAATGCTAACTAATTTCTGGGTTTTAGGACAAGACAAGATAAGATAAGATAAGATAAGATAATCCTTTGTTGATGCCTCAGCGGGGAAATTTGCATTGTTACAGCAGCATACAGGAGAGTGCAATAACAAGAGACATAAGTAGAAAATCAAGATATAATGAATAAAAACAATAAAGCTACTAAAACAAAAAAAAAAACTATAATTTACAAGTGAACAGAAGGAATATTCATATTGCTCAAGCTTAAGCTTCAGTGTAAGAAGGTCCAGTCGTGTGAAGTGAAGCATGTACAGTTCTAAGAATATATTTTCCCATTACGCAGTTTATTCCACTCAACAAAAACAGCCAACCACCCTTCACTCCCATCACCCACTCCGCCCACCCCACCTTCATTTGGTTGCCATGGAGAACATTAACAAGTTACTGTTAAAGCCTGAGCTTTCTGATTTCCCTGGCCCTGCCTTTTGATGTCTTTTTTTTTTTTTTTTTTTTTCTCACACTCTCTGAGCCAGCATCATGTATAATCAGCAGTGTTGCAGCTCCCTGGCGCTTTCAACCCCCGCAGAGACGGACAGTGTCACTGCGGCCATGCCAGCAGAAGCTCACTGCCGCTTCTAAATGTCAAACCCATCAACGCCCACACAATATCTCATGTGGACACGGTGAAGGCGTGCGGCATATGTGCTGTGTACCAGAGGCTGATATAATCAAGCACAAGTTCCCGCACTGTTTATTGTTCTGCTCAAGAGCAGGGGACGGGGCAAGAAGAAGCAATCATCTAAATGAATCATCTGTCCAAATAAAGACATTTCGTTTCGTGCGAACCCCCGAAAGAATAGGAGCTACAGTACAACTATAATACAAGATACTCCCTACATCTGTGGGAAAAGTACCTTTCTTGTGATTATTGTTGCTGTAATGAACCTTCATGATCATGGTCTGAAAATACCACCCAGTAACCTTCAAACGCTGTAGCAATTGTCTTTGGCAGATAAATCGGTAAGTAACTTCCCACACTGGCCACTAACTGTGAAGAGAATCGTTAGATGCCTCCGTGACGTACAGTGTTTAATCTAACATGTCTTTGTCTCTGGGGACCCGGTGCATTAACAAGAAACTAAATCTACTTCTCCATTTTAATGGTTAGTAGACACTATGGTTCCTCCATTGTGTACGATTTGTGTATCGACTGACAAACAAAAAGTCTCTTTAACCCTTCCCCTGAGGTGCCCAGATTTTCAAACCCCAAAACCAGGACCCTAAAGTATGCTGCAGGTTCTCGCGCACATGCGTATGCATCCACTATGGGGGGCAATTATTTCAGCGTTTAGTACGCCCGCCGAGCGCACCTTTCAACACCATGAACACAGCATTTTCGTTGTCAGGTAATCCTCCTGGAGCCCTTTAGAAAAGACGGAAAATATCAACTCTCTCTTCAGCATGACGGCTAGCCGTTAATTCAATTCAATTTATTTGTATAGCGCCAAAGCACAAGAAAAGTGAAAGTTCCTTTGAGAGGCAGAAACCGGACTCTAGTTGGGGGGTCATCTGCCTTGACCGGTTGGGTTGGAGAGAGAGAGAGAGAGAGAGAGAGAGTGAGAGAGAGAGAGAGAGAGAGACATAGAGACACAGAGGGAAGCAGAGACATAGACAGACAGACAGACAGGCAGAGATGTATGGCAGCACCAGCAGTAGCCATAGCAACTATGATTATAATAATAATGGCAATATGACTAATAATAGCAATAGCAACGTTAATAACAACAGAACTATGACAAAAAATAATAACTGTAGCGATGAGAGTCAGGCGGGCCCATGGCAGCAGCAGCCAGGCGTACCAGGACCACGATCCACAGGAACCCGCGAGACGAGAAAGCACAAAGAAACTCCGGGGGAAGATATAAAGTTAGTAACATGCGTTGGAGGGAGGTGAATGTGTAAAGATGGAGAGGCAGAGGAGTACAGCTCAGTGCATCAATTCAATTCAATTCAATTCAATTTTATTTATATAGCGCCAAATCACAACAAAGTCATCTCATGACACTTTACAAAATAGAGCAGGTCTAGACCGACTCTTTATAATGTTATTACAGAGACCCAACAGTTCCCACCATGAGCAAGCACTTTGGCGACAGTGGCAAGGAAAAACTTCCTTTTAAGAGGCAGAAACCTTGAGCAGAACCAGACTCTAGGTGGGCGGTCATCTGCTTTGACCGGTTGGGTTTTAGGGAGAGAGGGAGAGAGGGAGAG